>NW_026968050.1:0-7500 GCF_028390025.1 Pseudophryne corroboree | reverse complement strand
GTATAATACAGATCAGTGATGACATTGCTGTGTGTATATTACAGTGTATGAGGTATAACAGGGATATAATATACAGTATAATACAGATCAGTGATGACATTGCTGTGTGTGTGTATATTACGGTGTATGAGGTATAACAGGGATATAATATACAGTATAATACAGATCAGTGATGACATTGCTGTGTGTGTGTGTATATTACAGAGTATGAGGTATAACAGGGATATAATATACAGTATAATACAGATCAGTGATGACATTGCTGTGTGTGTGTATATTACAGTGTATGAGGTATAACAGGGATATAATATACAGTATAATACAGATCAGTGATGACATTGCTGTGTGTATATTACAGTGTATGAGGTATAACAGGGATATAATATACAGTATAATACAGATCAGTGATGACATTGCTGTGTGTATATTACAGTGTATGAGGTATAACAGGGATATAATATACAGTATAATACAGATCAGTGATGACATTGCTGTGTGTGTGTGTATATTACAGTGTATGAGGTATAACAGGGATATAATATACAGTATAATACAGATCAGTGATGACATTGCTGTGTGTATATTACAGTGTATGAGGTATAACAGGGATATAATATACAGTATAATACAGATTAGTGATGACATAGCTGTGTGTGTGTATATTACAGTGTATGAGGTATAACAGGGATATAATATACAGTATAATACAGATCAGTGATGACATTGCTGTGTGTGTATATTACAGTGTATGAGGTATAACAGGGATATAATATACAGTATAATACAGATCAGTGATGACATTGCTGTGTGTATATTACAGTGTATGAGGTATAACAGGGATATAATATACAGTATAATACAGATTAGTGATGACATAGCTGTGTGTGTGTATATTACAGTGTATGAGGTATAACAGGGATATAATATACAGTATAATACAGATCAGTGATGACATTGCTGTGTGTGTATATTACAGTGTATGAGGTATAACAGTGATATAATATACAGTATAATACAGATCAGTGATGACATTGCTGTGTGTGTGTGTATATTACAGTGTATGGGGTATAACAGGGATATAATATACAGTATAATACAGATCAGTGATGACATTGCTGTGTGTGTGTGTGTATATTACAGTGTATGAGGTATAACAGGGATATAATATACAGTATAATACAGATCAGTGATGACATTGCTGTGTGTTGTGTGTGTGTGTGTGTGTGTGTGTGTGTGTGTGTGTATATTACAGTGTATGAGGTATAACAGGGATATAATATACAGTATAATACAGATCAGTGATGACATTGCTGTGTGTGTGTGTATATTACAGTGTATGAGGTATAACAGGGATATAATATACAGTATAATACAGATCAGTGATGACATTGCTGTGTGTGTGTGTGTGTGTATATTACAGTGTATGAGGTATAACAGGGATATAATATACAGTATAATACAGATCAGTGATGACATTGCTGTGTGTGTGTGTGTATATTACAGTGTATGAGGTATAACAGGGATATAATATACAGTATAATACAGATCAGTGATGACATTGCTGTGTGTGTATATTACAGTGTATGAGGTATAACAGGGATATAATATACAGTATAATACAGATCAGTGATGACATTGCTGTGTGTGTATGTGTATATTACAGTGTATGAGGTATAACAGGGATATAATATACAGTATAATACAGATCAGTGATGACATTGCTTTGTGTGTATATTACAGTGTATGAGGTATAACATGGATATAATATACAGTATAATACAGATCAGTGATGACATTGCTGTGTGTGTGTATATTACAGTGTATGAGGTATAACAGGGATATAATATACAGTATAAAACAGATAAGTGATGACATTGCTGTGTGTGTATATTACAGTGTATGAGGTATAACAGGGATATAATATACAGTATAATACAGATCAGTGATGACATTGCTGTGTGTGTGTATATTACAGTGTATGAGGTATAACAGGGATATAATATACAGTATAATACAGATCAGTGATGACATTGCTGTGCGTGTGTATATTACAGTGTATGAGGTATAACAGGGATATAATATACAGTATAATACAGATCAGTGATGACATTGCTGTGTGTGTATATATTACAGTGTATGAGGTATAACAGGGATATAATATACAGTATAATACAGATCAGTGATGACATTGCTGTGTGTGTGTGTATATTACAGTGTATGAGGTATAACAGGGATATAATATACAGTATAATACAGATCAGTGATGACATTGCTGTGTGTGTGTGTATATTACAGTGTATGAGGTATAACAGGGATATAATATACAGTATAATACAGATCAGTGATGACATTGCTGTGTGTGTATATTACAGTGTATGAGGTATAACAGGGATATATTATATACAGTATAATACAGATCAGTGATGACATTGCTGTGTGTGTATATTACAGTGTATGAGGTATAACAGGGATATAATATACAGTATAATACAGATCAGTGATGACATTGCTGTGTGTGTATATTACAGTGTATGAGGTATAACAGGGATATATTATATACAGTATAATACAGATCAGTGATGACATTGCTGTGTGTGTGTGTATATTACAGTGTATGAGGTATAACAGGGATATAATATACAGTATAATACAGATCAGTGATGACATTACTGTGTGTGTGTGTGTGTGTGTGTGTGTGTGTGTGTGTGTGTGTGTGTGTGTGTGTGTATATTACAGTGTATGAGGTATAACAGGGATATAATATACAGTATAATACAGATCAGTGATGACATTGCTGTGTGTGTATATTACAGTGTATGAGGTATAACAGGGATATATTATATACAGTATAATACAGATCAGTGATGACATTGCTGTGTGTGTGTGTATATTACAGTGTATGAGGTATAACAGGGATATAATATACAGTATAATACAGATCAGTGATGACATTACTGTGTGTGTGTATATTACAGTGTATGAGGTATAACAGGGATATAATATACAGTATAATACAGATCAGTGATGACATTGCTGTGTGTGTATATTACAGTGTATGAGGTATAACAGGGATATAATATACAGTATAATACAGTTCAGTGATGACATTGCTGTGTGTGTGTGTGTGTGTGTGTGTGTGTGTGTGTGTGTGTGTGTGTATATTACAGTGTATGAGGTATAACAGGGATATAATATACAGTATAATACAGATCAGTGATGACATTGCTGTGTGTGTATATTACAGTGTATGAGGTATAACAGGGATATAATATACAGTAAAATACAGATCAGTGATGACATTGCTGTGTGTGTGTGTATATTACAGTGTATGAGGTATAACAGGGATATAATATACAGTATAATACAGATCAGTGATGACATTGCTGTGCGTGTGTATATTACAGTGTATGAGGTATAACAGGGATATAATATACAGTATAATACAGATCAGTGATGACATTGCTGTGTGTGTATATATTACAGTGTATGAGGTATAACAGGGATATAATATACAGTATAATACAGATAAGTGATGACATTGCTGTGTGTGTGTGTATATTACAGTGTATGAGGTATAACAGGTATATAATATATAGTATAATACAGATCAGTGATGACATTGCTGTGTGTGTGTGTATATTACAGTGTATGAGGTATAACAGGGATATAATATACAGTATAATACAGATCAGTCATGACATTGCTGTGTGTATGTGTATATTACAGTGTATGAGGTATAACAGGGATATAATATACAGTATAATACAGATCAGTGATGACATTGCTGTGTGTGTGTATATTACAGTGTATGAGGTATAACAGGGATATAATATACAGTATAATACAGATCAGTGATGACATTGCTGTGTGTGTGTGTATATTACAGTGTATGAGGTATAACAGGGATATAAGAAGAGAGTATTGACTGCATAGGAGAGGAAAGGGTTAAACATCTGGGGAGGGGTGGACCTAGCTGTAAGGAAAGTACAGCCTTCTTTAAGGGGAGGGCTTGATATATATATATAGGGAAGGTGAAGCCATTTTAAGTCTCTTGGTGATTCGGTTTCCCACCCACCCGCCCTGGTAGTTGGAAATGGTGGCACGTGGTGCTTTGGCTCTAAGTTGTTGGCTGTTTTTCGTTGGCTATTTATTGGCGGAAAAGAACGGCAGTTTCGTATGGTAGAGAAAACTGTAGTGTTTTACAGTTTGTTGTGGTTTAGGTGCACTCACCTCCATCGACTTATGGCCGCTTGACCACCCGTCCGGGAAGGCAGCGGCAGGGCACCCAGGAGCGGTGGGTAGTCACTGTGGGGGTTGAGTTGTCACCTATTACCGGTTTATGGTAAGCTTTTAGTAAATTTATAGGATTGAGTTATTTAAGTTTAATTTAGATTAAGGAGCCGTTCTTTTGGGCCGCCACCATATGCCAGCTGGAGCGGCATATTAAATTAATCTCTTTTATTACAGGTTTCCTAATGGTTAGGGACAAATAAATAGCTAGCAATTTTCTGCCAAATTCAAGTCTCTGTGTCGTTATTTCTGGTTATGGTTATGAATGCTTTACTTTCAAAGAAAGGGGTCCACCAAATATCACTAAGATGTTTATATACAGTATAATACAGATCAGTGATGACATTGCTGTGTGTGTGTGTATATTACAGTGTATGAGGTATAACAGGGATATAATATACAGTATAATACAGATCAGTGATGACATTGCTGTGTGTGTGTATATTACAGTGTATGAGGTATAACAGGGATATAATATACAGTATAATACAGATCAGTGATGACATTGCTGTGTGTGTGTATATTACAGTGTATGAGGTATAACAGGGATATAATATACAGTATAATACAGATCAGTGATGACATTGCTGTGTGTGTGTATATTACAGTGTATGAGGTATAACAGGGATATAATATACAGTATAATACAGATCAGTGATGACATTGCTGTGTGTGTATATTACAGTGTATGAGGTATAACAGGGATATAATATACAGTATAATACAGATCAGTGATGACATTGCTGTATGTGTATATTACAGTGTATGAGGTATAACAGGGATATAATATACAGTATAATACAGATCAGTGATGACATTGCTGTGTGTGTATATTACAGTGTATGAGGTATAACAGGGATATAATATACAGTATAATACAGATCAGTGATGACATTGCTGTGTGTGTGTATATTACAGTGTATGAGGTATAACAGGGATATAATATACAGTATAATACAGATCAGTGATGACATTGCTGTGTGTGTGTATATTACAGTGTATGAGGTATAACAGGGATATAATATACAGTATAATACAGATCAGTGATGACATTGCTGTGTGTGTGTATATTACAGTGTATGAGGTATAACAGGGATATAATATACAGTATAATACAGATCAGTGATGACATTGCTGTGTGTGTGTATATTACAGTGTATGAGGTATAACAGGGATATAATATACAGTATAATACAGATCAGTGATGACATTGCTGTGTGTGTGTATTACAGTGTATGAGGTATAACAGGGATATAATATACAGTATAATACAGATCAGTGATGACATTGCTGTGTGTGTGTGTATATTACAGTGTATGAGGTATAACAGGGATATAATATACAGTATAATACAGATCAGTGATGACATTGCTGTGTGTGTGTATATTACACTGTATGAGGTATAACAGGGATATAATATACAGTATAATACAGATCAGTGATGACATTGCTGTGTGTGTGTATATTACAGTGTATGAGGTATAACAGGGATATATTATACAGTATAATACAGATCAGTGATGACATTGCTGTGTGTGTATATTACAGTGTATGAGGTATAACAGTGATATAATATACAGTATAATACAGATCAGTGATGACATTGCTGTGTGTGTGTATATTACAGTGTATGAGGTATAACAGGGATATATTATACAGTATAATACAGATCAGTGATGACATTGCTGTGTGTGTATATTACAGTGTATGAGGTATAACAGGGATATAATATACAGTATAATACAGATCAGTGATGACATTGCTGTGTGTGTATATTACAGTGTATGAGGTATAACAGGGATATAATATACAGTATAATACAGATCAGTGATGACATTGCTGTGTGTGTGTATATATATATTACAGTGTATGAGGTATAACAGGGATATAATATACAGTATAATACAGATCAGTGATGACATTGCTGTGTGTGTGTATATTACAGTGTATGAGGTATAACAGGGATATAATATACAGTATAATACAGATCAGTGATGACATTGCTGTGTGTGTGTATATTACAGTGTATGAGGTATAACAGGGATATAATATACAGTATAATACAGATCAGTGATGACATTGCTGTGTGTGTGTATATTACAGTGTATGAGGTATAACAGGGATATAATATACAGTATAATACAGATCAGTGATGACATTGCTGTGTGTGTGTGTATATTACAGTGTATGAGGTATAACAGGGATATAATATACAGTATAATGCAGATCAGTGATGACATTGCTGTGTGTGTGTGTATATTACAGTGTATGAGGTATAACAGGGATATAATATACAGTATAATACAGATCAGTGATGACATTGCTGTGTGTGTGTATATTACAGTGTATGAGGTATAACAGGGATATAATATACAGTATAATATAATATAACATCAGGGATTATTACGCTGCAGGACACATACTCACCGTGTGATATCAGGGAATGAGATGAGGGCACAAAGCATGCTGGGTAGTGTAGTACATATCAGGTGACCACTAGAGCTTCCCTGTCATGTGACACATTTGTCCTCTCCCAAGCAGCCATTTTGTGTAGGGCTAATAACTCCAGGAAGAGTCTCAGGCTTCTGTAATATGGCCGATATGTATTGTGTAAGCCTAGTGCTGGCTGTGGCTGTGTCATATGACTCTGCTGTGTGGGTCACATGACTTTGTGAGCCAATCAGAGCAGAGAGTGCAGGATCACATGACTGTGAGAGCCAATAAGAGCAGAGAGTGTAGCAGTGGAGGTGTCAGTGAGTACGGAGCACATACAGTATAATGAGGTTGGGGTGTGACTGCTGCTACTATGGGGACAGTGACATTATATTATTATGCTATAGTCTGTGTGGTATTATCCCCATGTGTCTCTGTACAGTCCCTGTGCCCGACCTTCCTGCCCCCGCTCCTGCCGCCTCCACATAGAGTGTCAGCAGTGCGGCTCCCCCTGTATTATACACATAGTGCCCGGCTCCCCCTGTATTATACACACATAGTGCCCGGCTCCCCCTGTATTATACACATATAGTGCCCGGCTCCCCCTGTATTATACACATATAGTGCCCGGCTCCCCCTGTATTATACACAGATAGTGCCCGGCTCCCCCTGTATTATACACATAGTGCCCGGCTCCTCCTGTATTATACACAGATAGTGCCCGGCTCCCCCTGTATTATACACAGATAGTGCCCGGCTCCCCCTGTATTATACACA
>NW_026968049.1:0-135593 GCF_028390025.1 Pseudophryne corroboree | reverse complement strand
ATAGGTTTTTAATAGTCAATTATTTATTTTTGAAAAAAAGTGAAGCTGTTTACTGTGTTCTTTGCATTACCAAGTCCAGCAAGAAATGTGCTGGTACTATCCAGAGCTGTCAGTATGGATTATCATGCTATATTGCAGAAAATCAATTTGATGCAACTGCTTTACCAACAGTATGTTAATCTTTTCCATTGCTGTTTTGTTGGCTGACTGAAGGAAGATATGCAGTGCATTTGAACCAAAGCAGATGTGTGCTGACAACTTAAATGCACAATCATGTTTGTGTTTTTTCTTTCTTTCTTCCATCCTTTGTAATATCATATTAAATATTAAGGTAGCAGTTTATAATCAATGACTAATGAAATAAAAAAAGGAAAAAAAAAACATTATACAAAGCTGCTCCAAGTGAGGCTTGAACTCACAACCTCGGCAATGCTCAACAGATACTGTCTTATAAGTACCGCGCGCTGACCAATTTCGCCACTGGAGCACTTTGCAGCCTTAATTGGTTATGCTAGATGTGGATTTTATTCAATACAATCAGTACAGTCATAAGAATTGAAAAAGAAAATAATTTTTGGTGATGAATGATGAGCAACAAAGGAACATGCATGCCAGATAGCACTTGAATAAGCTGTCCACTGTGATAGAAAAGGTTTAAAAAACAACAACAACAATGTTATCCTAATTAATGTCATATTTTAGCTACTGTGGTCATTTTTTACAAGCTAAACAGTGCAAGACTGTTTTACAGTTGAAGCAAGGATAAAATATCAACTCTACTGATGAGACACTTGCTGTAATGACTTCCAACTCAGACGGGACTTAAACCCACAAACACTGGCTTAGGAGAACAGTGCCTTATCCATTATGCCAGTGGTGCTTACTGATGTCCTTATTTAAGACTGATAGGTTTTTAATAGTCAATTATTTATTTTTGAAAAAAAGTGAAGCTGTTTACTGTGTTCTTTGCATTACCAAGTCCAGCAAGAAATGTGCTGGTACTATCCAGAGCTGTCAGTATGGATTATCATGCTATATTGCAGAAAATCAATTTGATGCAACTGCTTTACCAACAGTATGTTAATCTTTTCCATTGCTGTTTTGTTGGCTGACTGAAGGAAGATATGCAGTGCATTTGAACCAAAGCAGATGTGTGCTGACAAATTAAATGCACAATCATGTTTGTGTTTTTTCTTTCTTTCTTCCATCCTTTGTAATATCATATTAAATATTAAGGTAGCAGTTTATAATCAATGACTAATGACATAAGAAAAGGAAAAAAAACAGTATACAAAAATGCTCCAGGTGAGGCTTGAACTCACAACCTCGGCATTGCTCAACAGATACTGTCTTATAAGTACCGTGCGCTGACCAATTGCGCCACTGGAGCGCTTTGCAACATTGATTTGTTATGCTAGATGTGGATTTTATTCAATGCAATCAGTACAGTCATAAGAATTGAAAAAGAAAATCATTTTTGGTGATGAATGATGAGCAACAAAGGAACATGCATGCCAGATGGTACTTAAATAAGATGTCCACGGTGATAGAAAATGTTTAAAAAAAACAACAACAATGTTATCATAATAAATGTCATATTTTAGCTTCTGTGGTCATTTTTTGCAAGCTAAACACTGCAAGACTGTTTTACAGTCGAAGCAAGGATAAAATATCAATTCTAGTGATGAGACACTTGCTGTAATGACTTCCACCCCATATGGAACTTGGACCCCTGTCTTAGGAGGGCAGTGACTTATCCATTATGCCAGTGGTGCTTACTGATGTTCTTATTTAAGACTGTTAGGTTTTTAATAGTCAATTATTTATTTTTGAGGAAAAAGTGAAGCTGTTTACTGTGTTCTTTGCATTACCAAGTCCAGCAAGAAATGTGCTGGTACTATCCAGAGCTGTCAGTATGGATTATCATGCTATATTGCAGAAAATCAATTTGATGCAACTGCTTTACCAACAGTATGTTAATCTTTTCCATTGCTGTTTTGTTGGCTGACTGAAGGAAGATATGCAGTGCATTTGAACCAAAGCAGATGTGTGCTGACAACTTAAATGCACAATCATGTTTGTGTTTTTTCTTTCTTTCTTCCATCCTTTGTAATATCATATTAAATATTAAGGTAGCAGTTTATAATCAATGACTAATGACATAAGTAAAGGAAAAAAAAAACAGTACACAAAGATGCTCCAGGTGAGGCTTGAACTCACAACCTCGGCTTTGCTCAACAGATCCTGTTTTATAAGTACTGCGCGCTGACCAATTGCGCCACTGGAGCTCTTTGCAGCATTAATTGGTTATGCTAGATGTGGATTTTATTCAATACAATCAGTACAGTCATAAGAATTGAAAAAGAAAATAATTTTTGGTGATGAATGATGAGCAACAAAGGAACATGCATGCCAGATGGCACTTGAATAAGCTGTCCACGGTGATAGAAAAGGTTTAAAAAACAACAACAACAACAACAATGTTATCATAATTAATGTCATATTTTAGCTTCTGTGGTCACTTTTTACAAGCTAAACACTGCAAGACTGTTTTACAGTTGAAGCAAGGATAAAATATCAACTCTACTGATGAGACACTTGCTGTAATGACTTCCAACTCAGACGGGACTTAAACCCACAACCACTGGCTTAGGAGAACAGTGCCTTATCCATTATGCCAGTGGTGCTTACTGATGTCCTTATTTAAGACTGATAGGTTTTTAATAGTCAATTATTTATTTTTTTTAAAAATATGAAGCTTTTTACTGTGTTCTTTGCATTACCAAGTCCAGCAAGAAATGTGCTGGTATTATCCAGAGCTGTCAGTATGGATTATCATGCTATATTGCAGAAAATCAATTTGATGCAACTGCTTTACCAACAGTATGTTAATCTTTTCCATTGCTGTTTTGTTGGCTGACTGAAGGAAGATATGCAGTGCATTTAAACCAAAGCAGATGTGTGCTGACAACTTAAATGCACTATCATGTTTGTGTTTTTTCTTTCTTTCTTCCATCCTTTGTAATATCATATTAAATATTAAGGTAGCAGTTTATAATCAATGACTAATGACATAAGAAAAGGAAAAAAACAGTATACAAAGAAGCTCCAGGTGAGGCTCGAACTCACAACCTCAGCATTGCTCAACAGATACTGTCTTATAAGTACCACGCGCTGACCAATTGCACCACTGGAGCACTTTGCAGCATTGTCTGGTTATGCTAGATGTGGATTTTATTTAATACAATCAGTACAGTCATAAGAATTGAAAAAAAAAATCAGTTTTGGTGATGAATGATGAGCAACAAAGGAACATGCATGCCAGATGGCACTTGAATAAGCTGTCCACTGTGATAGAAAAGGTTTAAAAAACAACAACAACAATTTTATCATAATTAATGTCATATTTTAGCTTCTGTGGTCACTTTTTACAAGCTAAACACTGCAATACTGTTTTACAGTTGAAGCAAGGATAAAATATCAACTCTAGTGATGAGACACTTGCTGTAATGACTTCCAACTCAGATGGGACTTAAACCCACAACCACTGGCTTAGGAGAACAGTGCCTTATCCATTATTCCAGTGGTGCTTACTGATGTCCTTATTTAAGACTGTTAGGTTTTTAATAGTCAATTATTTATTTTTTTAAAAAAGTGAAGCTGTTTACTGTGTTCTTTGCATTACCAAGTCCAGCAAGAAATGTGCTGGTACTATCCAGAGCTGTCAGTATGGATTATCTTGCTATATTGCAGAAAATCAATTTGATGCAACTGCTTTACCAACAGTATGTTATTCTTTTCCATTGCTGTTTTGTTGGCTGACTGAAGGAAGATATGCAGTGCATTTGAACCAAAGCAGATGTGTGCTGACAACTTAAATGCACAATCATGTTTGTGTTTTTTCTTTCTTTCTTCCATCCTTTGTAATATCATATTAAATATTAAGGTAGCAGTTTATAATCAATGACTAATGAAATAAAAAAAGGAAAAAAAAAACATTATACAAAGCTGCTCCAAGTGAGGCTTGAACTCACAACCTCGGCAATGCTCAACAGATACTGTCTTATAAGTACCGCGCGCTGACCAATTTCGCCACTAGAGCACTTTGCAGCCTTTATTGGTTATGCTAGATGTGGATTTTATTCAATACAATCAGTACAGTCATAAGAATTGAAAAAGAAAATAATTTTTGGTGATGAATGATGAGCAACAAAGGAACATGCATGCCAGATGGCACTTGAATAAGCTGTCCACTGTGATAGAAAAGGTTTAAAAAACAACAACAACAATGTTATCCTAATTAATGTCATATTTTAGCTACTGTGGTCATTTTTTACAAGCTAAACAGTGCAAGACTGTTTTACAGTTGAAGCAAGGATAAAATATCAACTCTACTGATGAGACACTTGCTGTAATGACTTCCAACTCAGACGGGACTTAAACCCACAAACACTGGCTTAGGAGAACAGTGCCTTATCCATTATGCCAGTGGTGCTTACTGATGTCCTTATTTAAGACTGATAGGTTTTTAATAGTCAATTATTTATTTTTGAAAAAAAGTGAAGCTGTTTACTGTGTTCTTTGCATTACCAAGTCCAGCAAGAAATGTGCTGGTACTATCCAGAGCTGTCAGTATGGATTATCATGCTATATTGCAGAAAATCAATTTGATGCAACTGCTTTACCAACAGTATGTTAATCTTTTCCATTGCTGTTTTGTTGGCTGACTGAAGGAAGATATGCAGTGCATTTGAACCAAAGCAGATGTGTGCTGACAAATTAAATGCACAATCATGTTTGTGTTTTTTCTTTCTTTCTTCCATCCTTTGTAATATCATATTAAATATTAAGGTAGCAGTTTATAATCAATGACTAATGACATAAGAAAAGGAAAAAAAACAGTATACAAAAATGCTCCAGGTGAGGCTTGAACTCACAACCTCGGCATTGCTCAACAGACACTGTCTTATAAGTACCGTGCGCTGACCAATTGCGCCACTGGAGCGCTTTGCAACATTGATTTGTTATGCTAGATGTGGATTTTATTCAATGCAATCAGTACAGTCATAAGAATTGAAAAAGAAAATCATTTTTGGTGATGAATGATGAGCAACAAAGGAACATGCATGCCAGATGGTACTTAAATAAGATGTCCACGGTGATAGAAAATGTTTAAAAAAAACAACAACAATGTTATCATAATAAATGTCATATTTTAGCTTCTGTGGTCATTTTTTGCAAGCTAAACACTGCAAGACTGTTTTACAGTCGAAGCAAGGATAAAATATCAATTCTAGTGATGAGACACTTGCTGTAATGACTTCCACCCCATATGGAACTTGGACCCCTGTCTTAGGAGGGCAGTGACTTATCCATTATGCCAGTGGTGCTTACTGATGTTCTTATTTAAGACTGTTAGGTTTTTAATAGTCAATTATTTATTTTTGAGGAAAAAGTGAAGCTGTTTACTGTGTTCTTTGCATTACCAAGTCCAGCAAGAAATGTGCTGGTACTATCCAGAGCTGTCAGTATGGATTATCATGCTATATTGCAGAAAATCAATTTGATGCAACTGCTTTACCAACAGTATGTTAATCTTTTCCATTGCTGTTTTGTTGGCTGACTGAAGGAAGATATGCAGTGCATTTGAACCAAAGCAGATGTGTGCTGACAACTTAAATGCACAATCATGTTTGTGTTTTTTCTTTCTTTCTTCCATCCTTTGTAATATCATATTAAATATTAAGGTAGCAGTTTATAATCAATGACTAATGACATAAGTAAAGGAAAAAAAAAACAGTACACAAAGATGCTCCAGGTGAGGCTTGAACTCACAACCTCGGCTTTGCTCAACAGATCCTGTTTTATAAGTACTGCGCGCTGACCAATTGCGCCACTGGAGCTCTTTGCAGCATTAATTGGTTATGCTAGATGTGGATTTTATTCAATACAATCAGTACAGTCATAAGAATTGAAAAAGAAAATAATTTTTGGTGATGAATGATGAGCAACAAAGGAACATGCATGCCAGATGGCACTTGAATAAGCTGTCCACGGTGATAGAAAAGGTTTAAAAAACAACAACAACAACAACAATGTTATCATAATTAATGTCATATTTTAGCTTCTGTGGTCACTTTTTACAAGCTAAACACTGCAAGACTGTTTTACAGTTGAAGCAAGGATAAAATATCAACTCTACTGATGAGACACTTGCTGTAATGACTTCCAACTCAGACGGGACTTAAACCCACAACCACTGGCTTAGGAGAACAGTGCCTTATCCATTATGCCAGTGGTGCTTACTGATGTCCTTATTTAAGACTGATAGGTTTTTAATAGTCAATTATTTATTTTTTTTTAAAAATATGAAGCTTTTTACTGTGTTCTTTGCATTACCAAGTCCAGCAAGAAATGTGCTGGTATTATCCAGAGCTGTCAGTATGGATTATCATGCTATATTGCAGAAAATCAATTTGATGCAACTGCTTTACCAACAGTATGTTAATCTTTTCCATTGCTGTTTTGTTGGCTGACTGAAGGAAGATATGCAGTGCATTTAAACCAAAGCAGATGCGTGCTGACAACTTAAATGCACTATCATGTTTGTGTTTTTTCTTTCTTTCTTCCATCCTTTGTAATATCATATTAAATATTAAGGTAGCAGTTTATAATCAATGACTAATGACATAAGAAAAGGAAAAAAACAGTATACAAAGAAGCTCCAGGTGAGGCTCGAACTCACAACCTCAGCATTGCTCAACAGATACTGTCTTATAAGTACCACGCGCTGACCAATTGCACCACTGGAGCACTTTGCAGCATTGTCTGGTTATGCTAGATGTGGATTTTATTTAATACAATCAGTACAGTCATAAGAATTGAAAAAAAAAATCAGTTTTGGTGATGAATGATGAGCAACAAAGGAACATGCATGCCAGATGGCACTTGAATAAGCTGTCCACTGTGATAGAAAAGGTTTAAAAAACAACAACAACAATTTTATCATAATTAATGTCATATTTTAGCTTCTGTGGTCACTTTTTACAAGCTAAACACTGCAATACTGTTTTACAGTTGAAGCAAGGATAAAATATCAACTCTAGTGATGAGACACTTGCTGTAATGACTTCCAACTCAGATGGGACTTAAACCCACAACCACTGGCTTAGGAGAACAGTGCCTTATCCATTATTCCAGTGGTGCTTACTGATGTCCTTATTTAAGACTGTTAGGTTTTTAATAGTCAATTATTTATTTTTTTAAAAAAGTGAAGCTGTTTACTGTGTTCTTTGCATTACCAAGTCCAGCAAGAAATGTGCTGGTACTATCCAGAGCTGTCAGTATGGATTATCTTGCTATATTGCAGAAAATCAATTTGATGCAACTGCTTTACCAACAGTATGTTATTCTTTTCCATTGCTGTTTTGTTGGCTGACTGAAGGAAGATATGCAGTGCATTTGAACCAAAGCAGATGTGTGCTGACAACTTAAATGCACAATCATGTTTGTGTGTTTTCTTTCTTTCTTCCATCCTTTGTAATATCATATTAAATATTAAGGCTACCAGTTTATAATCAATGACTAATGACATAAGAAAAGGAAAAAAAACAGTATACAAAGATTCTCCAGGTGAGGCTTGAACTCACAACCTTGGCATTGTTCAACAGATACTGTCTTATAAGTACCGCGCGCTGACCAATTGCGCCACTGGAGCGCTTTGCAACATTGGTTGGTTATGCTAGATGTGGATTTTATTCAATGCAATCAGTACAGTCATAAGAATTGAAAAAGAAAATCATTTTTGGTGATGAATGATGAGCAACAAAGGAACATGCATGCCAGATGGCACTTGAATAAGCTGTCCACTGTGATAGAAAAGGTTTAAAAAACAACAACAACAATTTTATCATAATTAATGTCATATTTTAGCTTCTGTGGTCACTTTTTACAATCTAAACACTGCAATACTGTTTTACAGTTGAAGCAAGGATAAAATATCAACTCTAGTGATGAGACACTTGCTGTAATGACTTCCAACTCAGAAGGGACTTAAACCCACAACCACTGGCTTAGGAGAGCAGTGCCTTATCCATTATTCCAGTGGTGCTTACTGATGTCCTTATTTAAGACTGTTAGGTTTTTAATAGTCAATTATTTATTTTTTTAAAAAAGTGAAGCTGTTTACTGTGTTCTTTGCATTACCAAGTCCAGCAAGAAATGTGCTGGTACTATCCAGAGCTGTCAGTATGGATTATCTTGCTATATTGCAGAAAATCAATTTGATGCAACTGCTTTACCAACAGTATGTTATTCTTTTCCATTGCTGTTTTGTTGGCTGACTGAAGGAAGATATGCAGTGCATTTGAACCAAAGCAGATGTGTGCTGACAACTTAAATGCACAATCATGTTTGTGTGTTTTCTTTCTTTCTTCCATCCTTTGTAATATCATGTTAAATATTAAGGCTACCAGTTTATAATCAATGACTAATGACATAAGAAAAGGAAAAAAAACAGTATACAAAGATTCTCCAGGTGAGGCTTGAACTCACAACCTTGGCATTGTTCAACAGATACTGTCTTATAAGTACCGCGCGCTGACCAATTGCGCCACTGGAGCGCTTTGCAACATTGGTTGGTTATGCTAGATGTGGATTTTATTCAATGCAATCAGTACAGTCATAAGAATTGAAAAAGAAAATCATTTTTGGTGATGAATGATGAGCAACAAAGGAACATGCATGCCAGATGGTACTTAAATAAGATGTCCACGGTGATAGAAAATGTTTAAAAAAAACAACAACAATGTTATCATAATAAATGTCATATTTTAGCTTCTGTGGTCATTTTTTGCAAGATAAACACTGCAAGACTGTTTTACAGTCGAAGCAAGGATAAAATATCAATTCTAGTGATGAGACACTTGCTGTAATGACTTCCACCCCATATGGAACTTGGACCCCTGTCTTAGGAGGGCAGTGACTTATCCATTATGCCAGTCTTATTTAAGACTGTTAGGTTTTTAATAGTCAATTATTTATTTTTGAGGAAAAAGTGAAGCTGTTTACTGTGTTCTTTGCATTACCAAGTCCAGCAAGAAATGTGCTGGTACTATCCAGAGCTGTCAGTATGGATTATCATGCTATATTGCAGAAAATCAATTTGATGCAACTGCTTTACCAACAGTATGTTAATCTTTTCCATTGCTGTTTTGTTGGCTGACTGAAGGAAGATATGCAGTGCATTTGAACCAAAGCAGATGTGTGCTGACAACTTAAATGCACAATCATGTTTGTGTTTTTTCTTTCTTTCTTCCATCCTTTGTAATATCATATTAAATATTAAGGTAGCAGTTTATAATCAATGACTAATGACATAAGTAAAGGAAAAAAAAAACAGTACACAAAGATGCTCCAAGTGAGGCTTGAACTCACAACCTTGGCATTGCTCAACAGATACTGTCTTATAAGTTTTGCGCGCTGACCAATTGCGCCACTGGAGCATTTTGCAGCATTAATTGGTTATGCTAGATGTGGATTTTATTCAATACAATCAGTACATTCATAAGAATTGAAAAAGAAAATCATTTTCAGTGATGAATGATGAGCAACAAAGGAACATGCATGCCAGATGGCACTTGAATAAGCTGTCCACGGTGATAGAAAAGGTTTAAAAAACAACAACAACAATGTTATCATAATAAATGTCATATTTTAGCTTATGTGGTCATTTTTTACAAGCTAAACACTGCAAGACTGTTTTACAGTTGAAGCAAAGATAAAATATCAACTCTAGTGATGAGACACTTGCTGTAATGACTTCCAACTCAGACGGGACTTAAACCCACAAACACTGGCTTAGGAGAACAGTGCCTTATCCATTATGCCAGTGGTGCTTACTGATGTCCTTATTTAAGACTGATAGGTTTTTAATAGTCAATTATTTATTTTTGAAAAAAAGTGAAGCTGTTTACTGTGTTCTTTGCATTACCAAGTCCAGCAAGAAATGTGCTGGTACTATCCAGAGCTGTCAGTATGGATTATCATGCTATATTGCAGAAAATCAATTTGATGCAACTGCTTTACCAACAGTATGTTAATCTTTTCCATTGCTGTTTTGTTGGCTGACTGAAGGAAGATATGCAGTGCATTTGAACCAAAGCAGATGTGTGCTGACAACTTAAATGCTCAATCATGCTTGTGTGTTTTCTTTCTTTCTTCCATCCTTTGTAATATCATATTAAATATTAAGGTAGCAGTTTATAATCAATGACTAATGACATAAGAAAAGGAAAAAAACCAGTAAAACCTCCAGGTGAGACTTGAACTCACAACCTCGGCATTGCTCAACAGATACTGTCTTATAAGTACCGTGCGCTGACCAATTGCGCCACTGGAGCTCTTTGCAGCATTAATTGGTTATGCTAGATGTGGATTTTATTCAATACAATCAGTACAGTCATAAGAATTGAAAAAGAAAATCATTTTTGGTGATGAATGATGAGCAACAAAGGAACATGCATGCCAGATGGCACTTGAATAAGCTGTCCACGGTGATAGAAAAGGTTTAAAAAACAACAACAACAACAACAACAATGTTATCATAATTAATGTCATATTTTAGCTTCTGTGGTCACTTTTTACAAGCTAAACACTGCAAGACTGTTTTACAGTTGAAGCAAGGATAAAATATCAACTCTACTGATGAGACACTTGCTGTAATGACTTCCAACTCAGACGGGACTTAAACCCACAACCACTGGCTTAGGAGAACAGTGCCTTATCCATTATGCCAGTGGTGCTTACTGATGTCCTTATTTAAGACTGTTAGGTTTTTAATAGTCAATTATTTATTTTTGAAAAAAATTTAAGCTGTTTACTGTGTTCTTTGCATTACCAAGTCCAGCAAGAAATGTGCTGGTACTATCCAGAGCTGTCAGTATGGATTATCATGCTATATTGCAGAAAATCAATTTGATGCTACTGCTTTACCAACAGCATGTTAATCTTTTCCATTGCTGTTTTGTTTGCTGACTGAAGGAAGATATGCAGTGCATTTGAACCAAAGCAGATGTGTGCTGACAACTTAAATGCACAATCATGTTTGCGTTTTTTCTTTCTTTCTTCCATCCTTTGTAATATCATATTAAATATTAAGGTAGCAGTTTATAATCAATGACTAATGACATAAGAAAAGGAAAAAAAACAGTATACAAAGATGCTCCAGGTGAGGCTTGAACTCACAACCTCGGCATTGCTCAACAGATACTGTCTTATAAGTACCGCGCGCTGACCAATTGCGCCACTGGAGCACTTTGCAGCATTAAGTGGTAATGCTAGATGTGGATTTTATTCAATACAATCAGTACAGTCATAAGAATTGAAAAAGAAAATCATTTTTGGTGATGAATGATGAGCAACAAAGGAACATGCATGCCAGATGGCACTTGAATAAGCTGTCCACAGTGATAGAAAAGGTTTAAAAAACAACAACAACAATGTTATCATAATTAATGTCATATTTTAGCTTCTGTGGTCACTTTTTACAAGCTAAACACTGCAAGACTGTTTTACAGTTGAAGCAAGGATAAAATATCAACTCTACTGATGAGACACTTGCTATAATGACTTCCAACTCAGACGGGACTTAAACCCACAACCACTGGCTTAGGAGAACAGTGCCTTATCCATTATGCCAGTGGTGCTTACTGATGTCCTTATTTAAGACTGATAGGTTTTTAATAGTCAATTATTTATTTTTTGAAAAAATATGAAGCTGTTTACTGTGTTCTTTGCATTACCAAGTCCAGCAAGAAATGTGCTGGTATTATCCAGAGCTGTCAGTATGGATTATCATGCTATATTGCAGAAAATCAATTTGATGCAACTGCTTTACCAACAGTATGTTAATCTTTTCCATTGCTGTTTTGTTGGCTGACTGAAGGAAGATATGCAGTGCATTTAAACCAAAGCAGATGTGTGCTGACAACTTAAATGCACTATCATGTTTGTGTTTTTTCTTTCTTTCTTCCATCCTTTGTAATATCATATTAAATATTAAGGTAGCAGTTTATAATCAATGACTAATGACATAAGAAAAGGAAAAAAACAGTATACAAAGAAGCTCCAGGTGAGGCTCGAACTCACAACCTCAGCATTGCTCAACAGATACTGTCTTATAAGTACCACGCGCTGACCAATTGCGCCACTGGAGCACTTTGCAGCATTGTCTGGTTATGCTAGATGTGGATTTTATTTAATACAATCAGTACAGTCATAAGAATTGAAAAAAAAAATCAGTTTTGGTGATGAATGATGAGCAACAAAGGAACATGCATGCCAGATGGCACTTGAATAAGCTGTCCACTGTGATAGAAAAGGTTTAAAAAACAACAACAACAATTTTATCATAATTAATGTCATATTTTAGCTTCTGTGGTCACTTTTTACAAGCTAAACACTGCAATACTGTTTTACAGTTGAAGCAAGGATAAAATATCAACTCTAGTGATGAGACACTTGCTGTAATGACTTCCAACTCAGATGGGACTTAAACCCACAACCACTGGCTTAGGAGAACAGTGCCTTATCCATTATTCCAGTGGTGCTTACTGATGTCCTTATTTAAGACTGTTAGGTTTTTAATAGTCAATTATTTATTTTTTTAAAAAAGTGAAGCTGTTTACTGTGTTCTTTGCATTACCAAGTCCAGCAAGAAATGTGCTGGTACTATCCAGAGCTGTCAGTATGGATTATCTTGCTATATTGCAGAAAATCAATTTGATGCAACTGCTTTACCAACAGTATGTTATTCTTTTCCATTGCTGTTTTGTTGGCTGACTGAAGGAAGATATGCAGTGCATTTGAACCAAAGCAGATGTGTGCTGACAACTTAAATGCACAATCATGTTTGTGTGTTTTCTTTCTTTCTTCCATCCTTTGTAATATCATATTAAATATTAAGGCTACCAGTTTATAATCAATGACTAATGACATAAGAAAAGGAAAAAAAACAGTATACAAAGATTCTCCAGGTGAGGCTTGAACTCACAACCTTGGCATTGTTCAACAGATACTGTCTTATAAGTACCGCGCGCTGACCAATTGCGCCACTGGAGCGCTTTGCAACATTGGTTGGTTATGCTAGATGTGGATTTTATTCAATGCAATCAGTACAGTCATAAGAATTGAAAAAGAAAATCATTTTTGGTGATGAATGATGAGCAACAAAGGAACATGCATGCCAGATGGCACTTGAATAAGCTGTCCACTGTGATAGAAAAGGTTTAAAAAACAACAACAACAATTTTATCATAATTAATGTCATATTTTAGCTTCTGTGGTCACTTTTTACAAGCTAAACACTGCAATACTGTTTTACAGTTGAAGCAAGGATAAAATATCAACTCTAGTGATGAGACACTTGCTGTAATGACTTCCAACTCAGAAGGGACTTAAACCCACAACCACTGGCTTAGGAGAGCAGTGCCTTATCCATTATTCCAGTGGTGCTTACTGATGTCCTTATTTAAGACTGTTAGGTTTTTAATAGTCAATTATTTATTTATTTTAAAAAGTGAAGCTGTTTACTGTGTTCTTTGCATTACCAAGTCCAGCAAGAAATGTGCTGGTACTATCCAGAGCTGTCAGTATGGATTATCTTGCTATATTGCAGAAAATCAATTTGATGCAACTGCTTTACCAACAGTATGTTATTCTTTTCCATTGCTGTTTTGTTGGCTGACTGAAGGAAGATATGCAGTGCATTTGAACCAAAGCAGATGTGTGCTGACAACTTAAATGCACAATCATGTTTGTGTGTTTTCTTTCTTTCTTCCATCCTTTGTAATATCATGTTAAATATTAAGGCTACCAGTTTATAATCAATGACTAATGACATAAGAAAAGGAAAAAAAACAGTATACAAAGATTCTCCAGGTGAGGCTTGAACTCACAACCTTGGCATTGTTCAACAGATACTGTCTTATAAGTACCGCGCGCTGACCAATTGCGCCACTGGAGCGCTTTGCAACATTGGTTGGTTATGCTAGATGTGGATTTTATTCAATGCAATCAGTACAGTCATAAGAATTGAAAAAGAAAATCATTTTTGGTGATGAATGATGAGCAACAAAGGAACATGCATGCCAGATGGTACTTAAATAAGATGTCCACGGTGATAGAAAATGTTTAAAAAAAACAACAACAATGTTATCATAATAAATGTCATATTTTAGCTTCTGTGGTCATTTTTTGCAAGATAAACACTGCAAGACTGTTTTACAGTCGAAGCAAGGATAAAATATCAATTCTAGTGATGAGACACTTGCTGTAATGACTTCCACCCCATATGGAACTTGGACCCCTGTCTTAGGAGGGCAGTGACTTATCCATTATGCCAGTCTTATTTAAGACTGTTAGGTTTTTAATAGTCAATTATTTATTTTTGAGGAAAAAGTGAAGCTGTTTACTGTGTTCTTTGCATTACCAAGTCCAGCAAGAAATGTGCTGGTACTATCCAGAGCTGTCAGTATGGATTATCATGCTATATTGCAGAAAATCAATTTGATGCAACTGCTTTACCAACAGTATGTTAATCTTTTCCATTGCTGTTTTGTTGGCTGACTGAAGGAAGATATGCAGTGCATTTGAACCAAAGCAGATGTGTGCTGACAACTTAAATGCACAATCATGTTTGTGTTTTTTCTTTCTTTCTTCCATCCTTTGTAATATCATATTAAATATTAAGGTAGCAGTTTATAATCAATGACTAATGACATAAGTAAAGGAAAAAAAAAACGGTACACAAAGATGCTCCAAGTGAGGCTTGAACTCACAACCTTGGCATTGCTCAACAGATACTGTCTTATAAGTTTTGCGCGCTGACCAATTGCGCCACTGGAGCATTTTGCAGCATTAATTGGTTATGCTAGATGTGGATTTTATTCAATACAATCAGTACATTCATAAGAATTGAAAAAGAAAATCATTTTCAGTGATGAATGATGAGCAACAAAGGAACATGCATGCCAGATGGCACTTGAATAAGCTGTCCACGGTGATAGAAAAGGTTTAAAAAACAACAACAACAATGTTATCATAATAAATGTCATATTTTAGCTTATGTGGTCATTTTTTACAAGCTAAACACTGCAAGACTGTTTTACAGTTGAAGCAAAGATAAAATATCAACTCTAGTGATGAGACACTTGCTGTAATGACTTCCAACTCAGACGGGACTTAAACCCACAAACACTGGCTTAGGAGAACAGTGCCTTATCCATTATGCCAGTGGTGCTTACTGATGTCCTTATTTAAGACTGATAGGTTTTTAATAGTCAATTATTTATTTTTGAAAAAAAGTGAAGCTGTTTACTGTGTTCTTTGCATTACCAAGTCCAGCAAGAAATGTGCTGGTACTATCCAGAGCTGTCAGTATGGATTATCATGCTATATTGCAGAAAATCAATTTGATGCAACTGCTTTACCAACAGTATGTTAATCTTTTCCATTGCTGTTTTGTTGGCTGACTGAAGGAAGATATGCAGTGCATTTGAACCAAAGCAGATGTGTGCTGACAACTTAAATGCTCAATCATGCTTGTGTGTTTTCTTTCTTTCTTCCATCCTTTGTAATATCATATTAAATATTAAGGTAGCAGTTTATAATCAATGACTAATGACATAAGAAAAGGAAAAAAACCAGTAAAACCTCCAGGTGAGGCTTGAACTCACAACCTCGGCATTGCTCAACAGATACTGTCTTATAAGTACCGTGCGCTGACCAATTGCGCCACTGGAGCTCTTTGCAGCATTAATTGGTTATGCTAGATGTGGATTTTATTCAATACAATCAGTACAGTCATAAGAATTGAAAAAGAAAATCATTTTTGGTGATGAATGATGAGCAACAAAGGAACATGCATGCCAGATGGCACTTGAATAAGCTGTCCACGGTGATAGAAAAGGTTTAAAAAACAACAACAACAACAACAACAATGTTATCATAATTAATGTCATATTTTAGCTTCTGTGGTCACTTTTTACAAGCTAAACACTGCAAGACTGTTTTACAGTTGAAGCAAGGATAAAATATCAACTCTACTGATGAGACACTTGCTGTAATGACTTCCAACTCAGACGGGACTTAAACCCACAACCACTGGCTTAGGAGAACAGTGCCTTATCCATTATGCCAGTGGTGCTTACTGATGTCCTTATTTAAGACTGTTAGGTTTTTAATAGTCAATTATTTATTTTTGAAAAAAATTTAAGCTGTTTACTGTGTTCTTTGCATTACCAAGTCCAGCAAGAAATGTGCTGGTACTATCCAGAGCTGTCAGTATGGATTATCATGCTATATTGCAGAAAATCAATTTGATGCTACTGCTTTACCAACAGCATGTTAATCTTTTCCATTGCTGTTTTGTTTGCTGACTGAAGGAAGATATGCAGTGCATTTGAACCAAAGCAGATGTGTGCTGACAACTTAAATGCACAATCATGTTTGCGTTTTTTCTTTCTTTCTTCCATCCTTTGTAATATCATATTAAATATTAAGGTAGCAGTTTATAATCAATGACTAATGACATAAGAAAAGGAAAAAAAACAGTATACAAAGATGCTCCAGGTGAGGCTTGAACTCACAACCTCGGCATTGCTCAACAGATACTGTCTTATAAGTACCGCGCGCTGACCAATTGCGCCACTGGAGCACTTTGCAGCATTAAGTGGTAATGCTAGATGTGGATTTTATTCAATACAATCAGTACAGTCATAAGAATTGAAAAAGAAAATCATTTTTGGTGATGAATGATGAGCAACAAAGGAACATGCATGCCAGATGGCACTTGAATAAGCTGTCCACAGTGATAGAAAAGGTTTAAAAAACAACAACAACAATGTTATCATAATTAATGTCATATTTTAGCTTCTGTGGTCACTTTTTACAAGCTAAACACTGCAAGACTGTTTTACAGTTGAAGCAAGGATAAAATATCAACTCTACTGATGAGACACTTGCTATAATGACTTCCAACTCAGACGGGACTTAAACCCACAACCACTGGCTTAGGAGAACAGTGCCTTATCCATTATGCCAGTGATGCTTACTGATGTCCTTATTTAAGACTGATAGGTTTTTAATAGTCAATTATTTATTTTTTGAAAAAATATGAAGCTGTTTACTGTGTTCTTTGCATTACCAAGTCCAGCAAGAAATGTGCTGGTACTATCCAGAGCTGTCAGTATGGATTATCATGCTATATTGCAGAAAATCAATTTGATGCAACTGCTTTACCAACAGTATGTTAATCTTTTCCATTGCTGTTTTGTTGGCTGACTGAAGGAAGATATGCAGTGCATTTGAACCAAAGCAGATGTGTGCTGACAACTTAAATGCACTGTGTTTTTTCTTTCTTTCTTCCATCCTTTGTAATATCATATTAAATATTAAGGTAGCAGTTTATAATCAATGACTTATGACATAAGAAAAGGAAAAAAAACAGTATACAAAGATGCTCCAGGTGAGGCTTGAACTCACAACCTCGGCATTGCTCAACAGATACTGTCTTATAAGTACCGCGCGCTGACCAATTGTGCCACTGGAGCTCTTTGTAGCATTAATTGGTTATGCTAGATGTGGATTTTATTCAATACAATCAGTACAGTCATAAGAATTGAAAAAGAAAATCATTTTTGGTGATGAATGATGAGCAACAAAGGAACATGCATGCCAGATGGCACTTGAATAAGCTGTCCACAGTGATAGAAAAGGTTTAAAAAACATCAACAACAATGTTATCATAATTAATGTCATATTTTAGCTTCTGTGGTCACTTTTTACAAGCTAAACACTGCAAGACTGTTTTACAGTTGAAGCAAGGATAAAATATCAACTCTAGTGATGAGACACTTGCTGTAATGACTTCCAACTCAGATGGGACTTAAACCCACAACCACTGGCTTAGGAGAACAGTGCCTTATTCATTATTCCAGTGGTGCTTACTGATGTCCTTATTTAAGACTGATAGGTTTTTAATAGTCAATTATTTATTTTTTGAAAAAATATGAAGCTGTTTACTGTGTTCTTTGCATTACCAAGTCCAGCAAGAAATGTGCTGGTATTATCCAGAGCTGTCAGTATGGATTATCATGCTATATTGCAGAAAATCAATTTGATGCAACTGCTTTACCAACAGTATGTTAATCTTTTCCATTGCTGTTTTGTTGGCTGACTGAAGGAAGATATGCAGTGCATTTGAACCAAAGCAGATGTGTGCTGACAACTTAAATGCACTATCATGTTTGTGTTTTTTCTTTCTTTCTTTCTTCCATCCTTTGTAATATCATATTAAATATTAAGGTAGCAGTTTATAATCAATGACTAATGACATAAGAAAAGGAAAAAAACAGTATACAAAGATGCTCCAGGTGAGGCTTGAACTCACAACCTCGGCATTGCTCAACAGATACTGTCTTATAAGTACCACGAGCTGACCAATTGCGCCACTGGAGTACTTTGCAGCATTGACTGGTAATGCTAGATGTGGATTTTATTTAATACAATCAGTACAGTCATAAGAATTGGAAAAAAAAATCATTTTTGGTGATGAATGATGAGCAACAAAGGAACATGCATGCCAGATGGCACTTGAATAAGCTGTCCACTGTGATAGAAAAGGTTTAAAAAACAACAACAACAACAACAATGTTATCATAATTAATGTCATATTTTAGCTTCTGTGGTAATTTTTTACAAGCTAAACACTGCAAGACTGTTTTACAGTTGAAGCAAGGATAAAATATCAACTCTAGTGATGAGACACTTGCTGTAATGACTTCCAACTCAGACGGGACTTAAACCCACAACCACTGGTTTAGGAGAACAGTGCCTTATCCATTATGCCAGTGGTGCTTACTGAAGTTCTTATTTAAGACTGATAGGGTTTTAATAGTCAATTATTTATTTAAAAATTTTTTTGAAGCTGTTTACTGTGTTCTTTGCATTACCAAGTCCAGCAAGAAATGTGCTGGTACTATCCAGAGCTGTCAGTATGGATTATCTTGCTATATTGCAGAAAATCAATTTGATGCAACTGCTTTACCAACAGTATGTTATTCTTTTCCATTGCTGTTTTGTTGGCTGACTGAAGGAAGATATGCAGTGCATTTGAACCAAAGCAGATGTGTGCTGACAACTTAAATGCACAGTCATGTTTTTGTGTTTTCTTTCTTTCTTCCATCCTTTGTAATATCATATTAAATATTAAGGCTACCAGTTTATAATCAATGACTAATGACATAAGAAAAGGAAAAAAAACAGAATACAAAGATTCTCCAGGTGAGGCTTGAACTTACAACCTCGGCATTGCTCAACAGATTCTGTCTTATAAGTACCGCGCGCTGACCAATTGCGCCACTGGAGCGCTTTGTAACATTGATTGGTTATGCTAGATGTGGATTTTATTCAATGCAATCAGTACAGTCATAAGAATTGAAAAAGAAAATCATTTTTGGTGATGAATGATGAGCAACAAAGGAACATGCATGCCAGATGGTACTTAAATAAGATGTCCACGGTGATAGAAAATGTTTAAAAAAAACAACAACAATGTTATCATAATAAATGTCATATTTTAGCTTCTGTGGTAATTTTTTGCAAGCTAAACACTGCAAGACTGTTTTACAGTCGAAGCAAGGATAAAATATCAATTCTAGTGATGAGACACTTGCTGTAATGACTTCCACCCCATATGGAACTTGGACCCCTGTCTTAGGAGGGCAGTGACTTATCCATTATGCCAGTGGTGCTTACTGATGTTCTTATTTAAGACTGTTAGGTTTTTAATAGTCAATTATTTATTTTTGAGGAAAAAGTGAAGCTGTTTACTGTGTTCTTTGCATTACCAAGTCCAGCAAGAAATGTGCTGGTACTATCCAGAGCTGTCAGTATGGATTATCATGCTATATTGCAGAAAATCAATTTGATGCAACTGCTTTACCAACAGTATGTTAATCTTTTCCATTGCTGTTTTGTTGGCTGACTGAAGGAAGATATGCAGTGCATTTGAACCAAAGCAGATGTGTGCTGACAACTTAAATGCACAATCATGTTTGTGTTTTTTCTTTCTTTCTTCCATCCTTTGTAATATCATATTAAATATTAAGGTAGCAGTTTATAATCAATGACTAATGACATAAGAAAAGGAAAAAAAAACAGTATACAAAGATGCTCCAGGTGAGGCTTGAACTCACAACCTCGGCATTGCTCAACAGATACTGTCTTATAACTACCGCACGCTGACCAATTGAGTCACTGGAGCACTTTGCAGCATTAATTGGTTATGCTAGATGTGGATTTTATTTAATACAATCAGTACAGTCATAAGAATTGAAAAAGAAAATCATTTTTGGTGATGAATGATGAGCAACAAAGAAACATGCATGCCAGATGGCACTTGAATAAGCTATCCACGGTGATAGAAAAGGTTTAAAAAACAACAACAACAATGTTATCATAATTAATGTCATATTTTAGCTTCTGTGGTCATTTTTTACAAGCTAAACACTGCAAGACTGTTTTACAGTTGAAGCAAGGATAAAATATCAACTCTAGTGATGAGACACTTGCTGTAATGACTTCCACCCCATATGGGACTTGGACCCCCTGGCTTAGGAGGGCAGTGCCTTATCCATTATGCCAGTGGTGCTTACTGAAGTCCTTATTTAAGACTGATAGGGTTTTAATAGTCAATTATTTATTTAAAAAAAAAATTTGAAGCTGTTTACTGTGTTCTTTGCATTACCAAGTCCAGCAAGAAATGTGCTGGTACTATCCAGAGCTGTCAGTATGGATTATCTTGCTATATTGCAGAAAATCAATTTGATGCAACTGCTTTACCAACAGTATGTTATTCTTTTCCATTGCTGTTTTGTTGGCTGACTGAAGGAAGATATGCAGTGCATTTGAACCAAAGCAGATGTGTGCTGACAACTTAAATGCACAATCATGTTTGTGTGTTTTCTTTCTTTCTTCCATCCTTTGTAATATCATATTAAATATGAAGGCTACCAGTTTATAATCAATGACATAAGATAAGGAAAAAAAACAGTATACAAAGATTCTCCAGGTGAGGCTTGAACTCACAACCTCGGCATTGCTCAACAGATACTGTCTTATAAGTACCGCGCGCTGACCAATTGCGCCACTGGAGCGCTTTGCAACATTGTTTGGTTATGCTAGATGTGGATTTTATTCAATGCAATCAGTACAGTCATAAGAATTGGAAAAAAAAATCATTTTTGGTGATGAATGATGAGCAACAAAGGAACATGCATGCCAGATTGTACTTAAATAAGCTGTCCACAGTGATAGAAAATGTTTAAAAAAAACAACAACAATGTTATCATAATAAATGTCATATTTTAGCTTCTGTGGTCATTTTTTGCAAGCTAAACACTGCAAGACTGTTTTACAGTTGAAGCAAGGATAACATATCAACTCTAGTGATGAGACACTTGCTGTAATGACTTCCACCCCATATGGAACTTGGACCCCCTGTCTTAGGAGGGCAGTGACTTATCCATTATGCCAGTGGTGCTTACTGATGTTCTTATTTAAGACTGTTAGGTTTTTAATAGTCAATTATTTATTTTTGAGGAAAATGTGAAGCTGTTTACTGTGTTCTTTGCATTACCAAGTACAGCAAGAAATGTGCTGGTACTATTCAGAGCTGTCAGTATGGATTATCATGCTATATTGCAGAAAATCAATTTGATGCAACTGCTTTACCAACAGTATGTTATTCTTTTCCATTGCTGTTTTGTTGGCTGACTGAAGGAAGATATGCAGTGCATTTGAACCAAAGCAGATGTGTGCTGACAACTTAAATGCACAATCATGTTTGTGTGTTTTCTTTCTTTCTTCCATCCTTTGTAATATCATATTAAATATTAAGGCTACCAGTTTATAATCAATGACTAATGACATAAGATAAGGAAAAAAAACAGTATACAAAGATTCTCCAGGGGAGGCTTGAACTCACAACCGCGGCATTGCTCAACAGATACTGTCTTATAAGTACCGCCCGCTGACCAATTGCGCCACTGGAGCGCTTTGCAACATTGTTTGGTTATGCTAGATGTGGATTTTATTCAATGCAATCAGTACAGTCATAAGAATTGAAAAAAAAAAATCATTTTTGGTGATGAATGATGAGCAACAAAGGAACATGCATGCCAGATTGTACTTAAATAAGCTGTCCACAGTGATAGAAAATGTTTAAAAAAAACAACAACAATGTTATCATAATAAATGTCATATTTTAGCTTCTGTGGTCATTTTTTGCAAGCTAAACACTGCAAGACTGTTTTACAGTTGAAGCAAGGATAAAATATCAACTCTAGTGATGAGACACTTGCTGTAATGACTTCCACCCCATATGGAACTTGGACCCCCTGTCTTAGGAGGGCAGTGACTTATCCATTATGCCAGTGGTGCTTACTGATGTTCTTATTTAAGACTGTTAGGTTTTTAATAGTCAATTATTTATTTTTGAGGAAAAAGTGAAGCTGTTTACTGTGTTCTTTGCATTACCAAGTACAGCAAGAAATGTGCTGGTACTATTCAGAGCTGTCAGTATGGATTATCATGCTATATTGCAGAAAATCAATTTGATGCAACTGCTTTACCAATAGTATGTTAATCTTTTCCATTGCTGTTTTGTTGGCTGACTGAAGGAAGATATGCAGTGCATTTGAACCAAAGCAGATGTGTGCTGACAACTTAAATGCACAATCATGTTTGTGTTTTTGCTTTCTTTCTTCCATCCTTTGTAATATCATATTAAATATTAAGGTAGCAGTTTATAATCAATGACTTATGACATAAGAAAAGGAAAAAAACAGTATACAAAGATGCTCCAGGTGAGGTTTGAACTCACAACCTCGGCATTGCTCAACAGATACTGTCTTATAAGTACCGCGCGCTGACCAATTGCGCCACTGGAGCTCTTTGCAGCATTAATTGGTTATGCTAGATGTGGATTTTATTCAATACAATCAGTACAGTCATAAGAATTGAAAAAGAAAATCATTTTTGGTGATGAATGATGAGCAACAAAGGAACATGCATGCCAGATGGCACTTGAATAAGCTGTCCACGGTGATAGAAAAGGTTTAAAAAACAACAACAATGTTATCATAATTAATGTCATATTTTAGCTTCTGTGGTCATTTTTTACAAGCTAAACACTGCAAGACTGTTTTACAGTTGAAGCAAGGATAAAATATCAACTCTAGTGATGAGACACTTGCTGTAATGACTTCCACCCCATATAGGACTTGGACCCCCTGGCTTACGAGGGCAGTGACTTATCCATTATGGCAGTGGTACTTACTGATGTTCTTATTTAAGACTGTTAGGTTTTTAATAGTCAATTATTTATTTTTGAGGAAAAAGTGAAGCTGTTTACTGTGTTCTTTGCATTACCAAGTCCAGCATGAAATGTGCTGGTACTATCCAGAGCTGTCAGTATGGATTATCATGCTATATTGCAGAAAATCAATTTGATGCAACTGCTTTACCAACAGTATGTTAATCTTTTCCATTGCTGTTTTGTTGGCTGACTGAAGGAAGATATGCAGTGCATTTGAACCAAAGCAGATGTGTGCTGACAACTTAAATGCACTATCATGTTTGTGTTTTTTCTTTCTTTCTTCCATCCTTTGTAATATCATATTAAATATTAAGGTAGCAGTTTATAATCAATGACTAATGACATAAGAAAAGGAAAAAAACAGTATACAAAGTTGCTCCAGGTGAGGCTTGAACTCACAACCTCAGCATTGCTCAACAGATACTGTCTTATAAGTACCACGCGCTGACCAATTGCGCCACTGGAGCACTTTGCAGCATTGATTGGTTATGCTAGATGTGGATTTTATTTAATACAATCAGTACAGTCATAAGAATTGGGAAAAAAAAATCATTTTTGGTAATGAATGATGAGCAACAAAGGAACATGCATGCCAGATGGCACTTGAATAAGCTGTCCACGGTGATAGAAAAGGTTTAAAAAACAACAACAACAATGTTATCATAATTAATGTCATATTTTAGCTTCTGTGGTCACTTTTTACAAGCTAAACACTGCAAGACTGTTTTACAGTTGAAGCAAGGATAAAATATCAACTCTAGCGATGAGACACTTGCTGTAATGACTTCCAACTCAGACGGGACTTAAACCCACAACCACTGGCTTAGGAGAACAGTGCCTTATCCATTATGCCAGTGGTGCTTACTGATGCCCTTATTTAAGACTGATAGGTTTTTAATAGTCAATTATTTATTTTTTGAAAAAATATGAAGCTGTTTACTGTGTTCTTTGCATTACCAAGTCCAGCAAGTAATGTGCTGGTACTATCCAGAGCTGTCAGTATGGATTATCATGCTATATTGCAGAAAATCAATTTGAGGCAACTGCTTTACCAACAGTATGTTAATCTTTTCCATTGCTGTTTTGTTGGCTGACTGAAGGAAGATATGCAGTGCATTTGAACCAAAGCAGATGTGTGCTGACAACTTAAATGCACTAACATGTTTGTGTTTTTTCTTTCTTTCTTCCATCCTTTGTAATATCATATTAAATATTAAGGTAGCAGTTTATAATCAATGACTAATGACATAAGAAAAGGAAAAAAACAGTATACAAAGTTGCTCCAGGTGAGGCTTGAACTCACAACCTCAGCATTGCTCAACAGATACTGTCTTATAAGTACCACGCGCTGACCAATTGCGCCACTGGAGCACTTTGCAGCATTGATTGGTTATGCTAGATGTGGATTTTATTTAATACAATCAGTACAGTCATAAGAATTGGGAAAAAAAAATCATTTTTGGTAATGAATGATGAGCAACAAAGGAACATGCATGCCAGATGGCACTTGAATAAGCTGTCCACGGTAATAGAAAAGGTTTAAAAAACAACAACAACAATGTTATCATAATTAATGTCATATTTTAGCTTCTGTGGTCATTTTTTACAAGCTAAACAATGCAAGACTGTTTTACAGTTGAAGCAAGGATAAAATATCAACTGTAGTGATGAGACACTTGCTGTAATGACTTCCACCCCATATAGGACTTGGACCCTCTGGCTTACGAGGGCAGTGACTTATCCATTATGGCAGTGGTACTTACTGATGTTCTTATTTAAGACTGTTAGGTTTTTAATAGTCAATTATTTATTTTTGAGGAAAAAGTGAAGCTGTTTACTGTGTTCTTTGCATTACCAAGTCCAGCAAGAAATGTGCTGGTACTATCCAGAGCTGTCAGTATGGATTATCATGCTATATTGCAGAAAATCAATTTGATGCAACTGCTTTACCAACAGTATGTTAATCTTTTCCATTGCTGTTTTGTTGGCTGACTGAAGGAAGATATGCAGTGCATTTGAACCAAAGCAGATGTGTGCTGACAAGTTAAATGCACAATCATGTTTGTGTTTTTTCTTTCTTTCTTCCATCCTTTGTAATATCATATTAAATATTAAGGTAGCAGTTTATAATCAATGACTAATGACATAAGAAAAGGAAAAAAACAGTATACAAAGATGCTCCAGGTGAGGCTTGAACTCACAACCTCAGCATTGCTCAACAGATACTGTCTTATAAGTACCGCGCGCTTACCAATTGCGCCACTGGAGCACTTTGCAGCATTAATTGGTTATGCTAGATGTGGATTTTATTCAATACAATCAGTACAACCATAAGAATTGAAAATGAAAATCATTTTCGGTGATGAATGATGAGCAACAAAGGAACATGCATGCTAGAAGCACTTGAATAAGCTGTCCACGGTGATAGAAAAGGTTTAAAAAACAACAACAACAATGTTATCATAATTAATGTCATATTTTAGCTTCTGTGGTCACTTTTTACAAGCTAAACACTGCAAGACTGTTTTACAGTTGAAGCAAGGATAAAATATCAACTCTACTGATGAGACACTTGCTGTAATGACTTCCAACTCAGACAGGACTTAAACCCACAACCACTGGATTAGGAGTACAGTGCCTTATCCATTATGCCAGTGGTGCTTACTGATGTCCTTATTTAAGACTGATAGGTTTTTAATAGTCAATTATTTATTTTTGAAAAAAAATTGAAGCTGTTTACTGTGTTCTTTGCATTACCAAGTCCAGCAAGAAATGTGCAGGTACTATCCAGAGCTGTCAGTATGGATTATCATGCTATATTGCAGAAAATCAATTTGATGCAACTGCTTTACCAACAGTATGTTATTCTTTTCCATTGCTGTTTTGTTGGCTGACTGAAGGAAGATATGCAGTGCATTTGAACCAAAGCAGATGTGTGCTGACAACTTAAATGCACAATCACGTTTGTGTTTTTTCTTTCTTTCTTCCATCCTTTGTAATATCATATTAAATATTAAGGTAGCAGTTTATAATCAATGACTAATGACATAAGAAAAGGAAAAAAAAACAGTATACAAAGATGCTCCAGGTGAGGCTTGAACTCACAACCTCGGCATTGCTCAACAGATACTGTCTTATAAGTACCTCGTGCTGACCAATTGCGCCACTGGAGCTCTTTGCAGCATTAATTGGTTATGCTAGATGTGGATTTTATTCAATACAATCAGTACAGTCATAAGAATTGAAAAAGAAAATAATTTTTGGTGATGAATGATGAGCAACAAAGGAACATGCATGCCAGATGGCACTTGAATAAGCTGTCCACGGTGATAGAAAAGGTTTAAAAAACAACAACAACAATGTTATCATAATTAATGTCATATTTTAGCTTCTGTGGTCACTTTTTACAAGCTAAACACTGCAAGACTGTTTTACAGTTGAAGCAAGGATAAAATATCAACTCTAGCGATGAGACACTTGCTGTAATGACTTCCAACTCAGACGGGACTTAAACCCACAACCACTGGCTTAGGAGAACAGTGCCTTATCCATTATGCCAGTGGTGCTTACTGATGCCCTTATTTAAGACTGATAGGTTTTTAATAGTCAATTATTTATTTTTTGAAAAAATATGAAGCTGTTTACTGTGTTCTTTGCATTACCAAGTCCAGCAAGTAATGTGCTGGTACTATCCAGAGCTGTCAGTATGGATTATCATGCTATATTGCAGAAAATCAATTTGAGGCAACTGCTTTACCAACAGTATGTTAATCTTTTCCATTGCTGTTTTGTTGGCTGACTGAAGGAAGATATGCAGTGCATTTGAACCAAAGCAGATGTGTGCTGACAACTTAAATGCACTAACATGTTTGTGTTTTTTCTTTCTTTCTTCCATCCTTTGTAATATCATATTAAATATTAAGGTAGCAGTTTATAATCAATGACTAATGACATAAGAAAAGGAAAAAAACAGTATACAAAGTTGCTCCAGGTGAGGCTTGAACTCACAACCTCAGCATTGCTCAACAGATACTGTCTTATAAGTACCACGCGCTGACCAATTGCGCCACTGGAGCACTTTGCAGCATTGATTGGTTATGCTAGATGTGGATTTTATTTAATACAATCAGTACAGTCATAAGAATTGGGAAAAAAAAATCATTTTTGGTAATGAATGATGAGCAACAAAGGAACATGCATGCCAGATGGCACTTGAATAAGCTGTCCACGGTAATAGAAAAGGTTTAAAAAACAACAACAACAATGTTATCATAATTAATGTCATATTTTAGCTTCTGTGGTCATTTTTTACAAGCTAAACAATGCAAGACTGTTTTACAGTTGAAGCAAGGATAAAATATCAACTGTAGTGATGAGACACTTGCTGTAATGACTTCCACCCCATATAGGACTTGGACCCTCTGGCTTACGAGGGCAGTGACTTATCCATTATGGCAGTGGTACTTACTGATGTTCTTATTTAAGACTGTTAGGTTTTTAATAGTCAATTATTTATTTTTGAGGAAAAAGTGAAGCTGTTTACTGTGTTCTTTGCATTACCAAGTCCAGCAAGAAATGTGCTGGTACTATCCAGAGCTGTCAGTATGGATTATCATGCTATATTGCAGAAAATCAATTTGATGCAACTGCTTTACCAACAGTATGTTAATCTTTTCCATTGCTGTTTTGTTGGCTGACTGAAGGAAGATATGCAGTGCATTTGAACCAAAGCAGATGTGTGCTGACAAGTTAAATGCACAATCATGTTTGTGTTTTTTCTTTCTTTCTTCCATCCTTTGTAATATCATATTAAATATTAAGGTAGCAGTTTATAATCAATGACTAATGACATAAGAAAAGGAAAAAAACAGTATACAAAGATGCTCCAGGTGAGGCTTGAACTCACAACCTCAGCATTGCTCAACAGATACTGTTTTATAAGTACCGCGCGCTTACCAATTGCGCCACTGGAGCACTTTGCAGCGTTAATTGGTTATGCTAGATGTGGATTTTATTCAATACAATCAGTACAACCATAAGAATTGAAAATGAAAATCATTTTCGGTGATGAATGATGAGCAACAAAGGAACATGCATGCTAGAAGCACTTGAATAAGCTGTCCACGGTGATAGAAAAGGTTTAAAAAACAACAACAACAATGTTATCATAATTAATGTCATATTTTAGCTTCTGTGGTCACTTTTTACAAGCTAAACACTGCAAGACTGTTTTACAGTTGAAGCAAGGATAAAATATCAACTCTACTGATGAGACACTTGCTGTAATGACTTCCAACTCAGACGGGACTTAAACCCACAACCACTGGATTAGGAGTACAGTGCCTTATCCATTATGCCAGTGGTGCTTACTGATGTCCTTATTTAAGACTGATAGGTTTTTAATAGTCAATTATTTATTTTTGAAAAAAAATTGAAGCTGTTTACTGTGTTCTTTGCATTACCAAGTCCAGCAAGAAATGTGCAGGTACTATCCAGAGCTGTCAGTATGGATTATCATGCTATATTGCAGAAAATCAATTTGATGCAACTGCTTTACCAACAGTATGTTATTCTTTTCCATTGCTGTTTTGTTGGCTGACTGAAGGAAGATATGCAGTGCATTTGAACCAAAGCAGATGTGTGCTGACAACTTAAATGCACAATCATGTTTGTGTTTTTTCTTTCTTTCTTCCATCCTTTGTAATATCATATTAAATATTAAGGTAGCAGTTTATAATCAATGACTAATGACATAAGAAAAGGAAAAAAAAACAGTATACAAAGATGCTCCAGGTGAGGCTTGAACTCACAACCTCGGCATTGCTCAACAGATACTGTCTTATAAGTACCTCGTGCTGACCAATTGCGCCACTGGAGCTCTTTGCAGCATTAATTGGTTATGCTAGATGTGGATTTTATTCAATACAATCAGTACAGTCATAAGAATTGAAAAAGAAAATAATTTTTGGTGATGAATGATGAGCAACAAAGGAACATGCATGCCAGATGGCACTTGAATAAGCTGTCCACAGTGATAGAAAAGGTTTAAAAAACAACAACAACAATGTTATCATAATTAATGTCATATTTTAGCTTCTGTGGTCACTTTTTACAAGCTAAACACTGCAAGACTGTTTTACAGTTGAAGCAAGGATAAAATATCAACTCTAGCGATGAGACACTTGCTGTAATGACTTCCAACTCAGACGGGACTTAAACCCACAACCACTGGCTTAGGAGAACAGTGCCTTATCCATTATGCCAGTGGTGCTTACTGATGCCCTTATTTAAGACTGATAGGTTTTTAATAGTCAATTATTTATTTTTTGAAAAAATATGAAGCTGTTTACTGTGTTCTTTGCATTACCAAGTCCAGCAAGTAATGTGCTGGTACTATCCAGAGCTGTCAGTATGGATTATCATGCTATATTGCAGAAAATCAATTTGATGCAACTGCTTTACCAACAGTATGTTAATCTTTTCCATTGCTGTTTTGTTGGGAAAAAAAAGAATTGGGAAAAAAAAATCATTTTTGGTAATGAATGATGAGCAACAAAGGAACATGCATGCCAGATGGCACTTGAATAAGCTGTCCACGGTGATAGAAAAGGTTTAAAAAACAACAACAACAATGTTATCATAATTAATGTCATATTTTAGCTTCTGTGGTCATTTTTTACAAGCTAAACAATGCAAGACTGTTTTACAGTTGAAGCAAGGATAAAATATCAACTGTAGTGATGAGACACTTGCTGTAATGACTTCCACCCCATATAGGACTTGGACCCTCTGGCTTACGAGGGCAGTGACTTATCCATTATGGCAGTGGTACTTACTGATGTTCTTATTTAAGACTGTTAGGTTTTTAATAGTCAATTATTTATTTTTGAGGAAAAAGTGAAGCTGTTTACTGTGTTCTTTGCATTACCAAGTCCAGCAAGAAATGTGCTGGTACTATCCAGAGCTGTCAGTATGGATTATCATGCTATATTGCAGAAAATCAATTTGATGCAACTGCTTTACCAACAGTATGTTAATCTTTTCCATTGCTGTTTTGTTGGCTGACTGAAGGAAGATATGCAGTGCATTTGAACCAAAGCAGATGTGTGCTGACAAGTTAAATGCACAATCATGTTTGTGTTTTTTCTTTCTTTCTTCCATCCTTTGTAATATCATATTAAATATTAAGGTAGCAGTTTATAATCAATGACTAATGACATAAGAAAAGGAAAAAAACAGTATACAAAGATGCTCCAGGTGAGGCTTGAACTCACAACCTCAGCATTGCTCAACAGATACTGTCTTATAAGTACCGCGCGCTTACCAATTGCGCCACTGGAGCACTTTGCAGCGTTAATTGGTTATGCTAGATGTGGATTTTATTCAATACAATCAGTACAACCATAAGAATTGAAAATGAAAATCATTTTCGGTGATGAATGATGAGCAACAAAGGAACATGCATGCTAGAAGCACTTGAATAAGCTGTCCACGGTGATAGAAAAGGTTTAAAAAACAACAACAACAATGTTATCATAATTAATGTCATATTTTAGCTTCTGTGGTCACTTTTTACAAGCTAAACACTGCAAGACTGTTTTACAGTTGAAGCAAGGATAAAATATCAACTCTACTAATGAGACACTTGCTGTAATGACTTCCAACTCAGACGGGACTTAAACCCACAACCACTGGATTAGGAGTACAGTGCCTTATCCATTATGCCAGTGGTGCTTACTGATGTCCTTATTTAAGACTGATAGGTTTTTAATAGTCAATTATTTATTTTTGAAAAAAAATTGAAGCTGTTTACTGTGTTCTTTGCATTACCAAGTCCAGCAAGAAATGTGCAGGTACTATCCAGAGCTGTCAGTATGGATTATCATGCTATATTGCAGAAAATCAATTTGATGCAACTGCTTTACCAACAGTATGTTATTCTTTTCCATTGCTGTTTTGTTGGCTGACTGAAGGAAGATATGCAGTGCATTTGAACCAAAGCAGATGTGTGCTGACAACTTAAATGCACAATCATGTTTGTGTTTTTTCTTTCTTTCTTCCATCCTTTGTAATATCATATTAAATATTAAGGTAGCAGTTTATAATCAATGACTAATGACATAAGAAAAGGAAAAAAAAACAGTATACAAAGATGCTCCAGGTGAGGCTTGAACTCACAATCTCGGCATTGCTCAATGGATACTGTCTTATAAGTACCGCGCGCTGACCAATTGCGCCACTGGAGCGCTTTGCAACATTGATTGGTTATGCTAGATGTGGATTTTATTCAATGCAATCAGTACAGTCATAAGAATTGAAAAAGAAAATCATTTTTGGTGATAAATGATGAGCAACAAAGGAACATGCATGCCAGATGGTACTTAAATAAGATGTCCACGGTGATAGAAAATGTTTAAAAAAAACAACAACAATGTTATCATAATAAATGTCATATTTTAGCTTCTGTGGTCATTTTTTGCAAGCTAAACACTGCAAGACTGTTTTACAGTCGAAGCAAGGATAAAATATCAATTCTAGTGATGAGACACTTGCTGTAATGACTTCCACCCCATATGGAACTTGGACCCCTGTCTTAGGAGGGCAGTGACTTATCCATTATGCCAGTGGTGCTTACTGATGTTCTTATTTAAGACTGTTAGGTTTTTAATAGTCAATTATTTATTTTTGAGGAAAAAGTGAAGCTGTTTACTGTGTTCTTTGCATTAACAAGTCCAGCAATAAATGTGCTGTTACTATCCAGAGCTGTCAGTATGGATTATCATGCTATATTGCAGAAAATCAATTTGATGCAACTGCTTTACCAACAGTATGTTAATCTTTTCCATTGCTGTTTTGTTGGCTGACTGAAGGAAGATATGCAGTGCATTTGAACCAAAGCAGATGTGTGCTGACAACTTAAATGCACAATCATGTTTGTGTTTTTTCTTTCTTTCTTCCATCCTTTGTAATATCATATTAAATATTAAGGTAGCAGTTTATAATCAATGACTAATGACATAAGAAAAGGAAAAAAAAACAGTATACAAATATGCTCCAGGTGAGGCTTGAACTCACAACCTCGGCATTGCTCAACAGATACTGTCTTATAAGTTCCGCACGCTGACCAATTGCGCCACTGGAGCACTTTGCAGCATTAATTGGTTATGCTAGATGTGGATTTTATTCAATACAATCAGTACAGTCATAAGAATTGAAAAAGAAAATAATTTTTGGTGATGAATGATGATCAACAAAGAAACATGCATGCCAGATGGCACTTGAATAAGCTGTCCACGGTGATAGAAAAGGTTTAAAAAACAACAACAACAACAACAACAATGTTATCATAATTAATGACATATTTTAGCTTCTGTGGTCATTTTTTACAAGCTAAACACTGCAAGACTGTTTTACAGTTGAAGCAAGAATAAAATATCAACTCAAGTGATAAGACAATTGCTGTAATGACTTCCAACTCAGAAGGGACTTAAACCCACAACCACTGGCTTAGGAGTACAGTGCCTTATCCATTATGCCAATGGTGCTTACTGATGTCCTTATTTAAGACTGATAGGTTTTTAATAGTCAATTATTTATTTTTGAAAAAAAGTGAAGCTGTTTACTGTGTTCTTTGCATTACCAAGTCCAGCAAGAAATGTGCTGGTACTATTCAGAGCTGTCAGTATGGATTATCATGCTATATTGCAGAAAATCAATTTGATGCAACTGCTTTACCAACAGTATGTTAATCTTTTCCATTGCTGTTTTGTTGGCTGACTGAAGGAAGATATGCAGTGCATTTGAACCAAAGCAGATGTGTGCTGACAACTTAAATGCACAATCATGTTTGTGTTTTTGCTTTCTTTCTTCCATCCTTTGTAATATCATATTAAATATTAAGGTAGCAGTTTATAATCAATGACTTATGACATAAGAAAAGGAAAAAAAACAGTATACAAAGATACTCTAGGTGAGGCTTGAACTCACAACCTCGGCATTGCTCAACAGATACTGTCTTATAAGTACCGCGTGCTGACCAATTGCGCCACTGGAGCTCTTTGCAGCATTAATTGGTTATGCTAGATGTGGATTTTATTCAATACAATCAGTACAGTCATAAGAATTGAAAAAGAAAATCATTTTTGGTGATGAATGATGAGCAACAAAGGAACATGCATGCCAGATGGCACTTGAATAAGCTGTCCACGGTGACAGAAAAGGTTTAAAAAACAACAACAACAATGTTATCATAATTAATGTCATATTTTAGCTTCTGTGGTCATTTTTTACAAGCTAAACACTGCAAGACTGTTTTACAGTTGAAGCAAGGATAAAATATCAACTCTAGTGATGAGACACTTGCTGTAATGACTTCCACCCCATATGGGACTTGGACCCCGTGGCTTAGGAGGGCAGTGACTTATCCATTATGCCACTTGCTGTAATGACTTCCAACTCAGATGGGACTTAAACCCACAACGACTGGCTTAGGAGAACAGTGCCTTATCCATTATGCCAGTGGTGCTTACTGATGTCCTTATTTAAGACTGATAGGTTTTTAATAGTCAATTATTTATTTTTGAAGAAAAGTTAAGCTGTTTACTGTGTTCTTTGCATTGCCAAGTCCAGCAAGAAATGTGCTGGTACTATCCAGAGCTGTCAGTATGGATTATCATGCTATATTGCAGAAAATCAATTTGATGCAACTGCTTTACCAACAGTATGTTAATCTTTTCCATTGCTGTTTTGTTGGCTGACTGAAGGAAGATATGCAGTGCATTTGAACCAAAGCAGATGTGTGCTGACAACTTAAATGCACAATCATGTTTGTGTTTTTTCTTTCTTTCTTCCATCCTTTGTAATATCATATTAAATATTAAGGTAGCAGTTTATAATCAATTACTAATGACATAAGAAAAGGAAAAAAAAAACAGTATACAAAGATGCTCCAGGTGAGGCTTGAACTCACAACCTCGGCATTGCTCAACAGATACTATCTTATAAGTACCGCGCGCTGACCAATTGCGCCACTGGAGAACTTTGCAGGATTAGTTGGTTATGCTAGATGTGGATTTTATTCAATACAATCAGTACAGTCATAAGAATTGAAAAAGAAAATCATTTTTGGTGATGAATGAGGAGCAACAAAGGAACATGCATGCCAGATGGCACTTGAATAAGCTGTCCACGGTGATAGAAAAGGTTTAAAAAACAACAACAACAATGTTATCATAATTAATGTCATATTTTAGCTTCTGTGGTCATTTTTTTACAAGCTAAACACTGCAAGACTATTTTACAGTTGAAGCAAGGATAAAATATCAACTCTAGTGATGAGACACTTGCTGTAATGACTTCCACCCCATATGGGACTTGGACCCCCTGGCTTAGGAGGGCAATGACTTATCCATTATGCCAGTGGTGCTTACTGATATTCTTATTTAAGACTGTTAGGTTTTTAATAGTCAATTATTTATTTTTGATGAAAAAGTGAAGCTGTTTACTGTGTTCTTTGCATTACCAAGTCCAGCAAGAAATGTGCTTGTACTATCCAGATCTGTCATGGATTATCATGCTATATTGCAGAAAATCAATTTGATGCAACTGTTTAACCAACAGTATGTTAATCTTTTCCATTGCTGTTTTGTTGGCTGACTGAAGGAAGATATGCAGTGCATTTGAACCAAAGCAGATGTGTGCTGACAACTTAAATGCACAATCATGTTTGTGTTTTTTCTTTCTTTCTTCCATCCTTTGTAATATCATATTAAATATTAAGGTAGCAGTTTATAATCAATGACTAATGACATAAGAAAAGGAAAAAAATACAATATGCTCCAGGTGAGGCTTGAACTCACAACCTCGGCATTGCTCAACAGATTCTGTCTTATAAGAACCGTGCACTGACCAATTGCGCCACTGGAGCACTTTGCAGCATTAGTTGGTTATGCTAGATGTGGATTTTATTCAATACAATCAGTACAGTCATAAGAATTGAAAAAGAAAATCATTTTTGGTGATAAATGATGAGCAACAAAGGAACATGCATGCCAGATGGCACTTGAATAAGCTGTCCACGGTGATAGAAAAGGTTTAAAAAACAATAACAACAATGTTATCATAATTAATGTCATATTTTAGCTTCTGTGGTCATTTTTTACAAGCTAAACACTGCAAGACTGTTTTACAGTTGAAGCAAGGATAAAATATCAACTCTAGTGATGAGACACTTGCTGTAATGACTTCCAACTGAGACGGGACTTAAATTCACAACCACTGGCTTAGGAGAACAGTGCCTTATCCATTATGCCAGTGGTGCTTACTGATGTCCTTATTTAAGACTGATAGGTTTTTAATAGTCAATTATTTATTTTTGAAAAAAAGTGAAGCTGTTTACTGTGTTCTTTGCATTACCAAGTCCAGCAAGAAATGTGCTGGTACTATCTAGAGCTGTCAGTATGGATTATCATGCTATATTGCAGAAAATCAATTTGATGCAACTGCTTTACCAACAGTATGTTAATCTTTTCCATTGCTGTTTTGTTGGCTGACTGAAGGAAGATATGCAGTGCATTTGAACCAAAGCAGATGTGTGCTGACAACTTAAATGCACAATCATGTTTGTGTTTTTTCTTTCTTTCTTCCATCCTTTGTAATATCATATTAAATATTAAGGTAGCAGTTTATAATCAATGACTAATGACATAAGAAAAGGGAAAAAAGCAGTATACAAAGATGCTCCAGGTGAGGCTTGAACTCACAACCTCGGCATTGCTCAACAGATACTGTCTTATAAATAACGTGCGCTGACCAATTGCACAACTGGAGCACTTTGCAGCATTAATTGGTTATGCTAGATGTGGATTTTATTCAATACAATTAGTACAGTCATAAGAATTGAAAAAGAAAATCATTTTTGGTGATGAATGATGAGCCACAAAGGAACATGCATGCCAGATGGCACTTGAATAAGCTGTCCACGGTGATAGAAAAGGTTTAAAAAACAACAACAACAACAACAATGTTATCATAATTAATGTCATATTTTAGCTCTGTGGTCATTTTTTACAAGCTAAACACTGCAAGACTGTTTTACAGTTGAAGCAAGGATAAAATATCAACTCTAGTGATGAGACACTTGCTGTAATGACTTCCACCCCATATGGGACTTGGACCCCCTGGCTTAGGAGGGCAGTGACTTATTCATTATGCCAGTGGTGCTTACTGATGTTCTTATTTAAGACTGTTAGGTTTTTAATAGTCAATTATTTATTTTTGAGGAAAAAGTGAAGCTGTTTACTGTGTTCTTTGCATTACCAAGTCCAGCAAGAAATGTGCTGGTACTATCCAGAGCTGTCAGTATGGATTATCATGCTATATTGCAGAAAATCTATTTGATGCAACTGCTTTACCAACAGTATGTTAATATTTTCCATTGCTGTTTTGTTGGCTGACTGAAGGAAGATATGCAGTGCATTTGAACCAAAGCAGATGTGTGCTGACAACTTAAATGCACAATCATGTTTGTATTTTTTCTTTCTTTCTTCCATCCTTTGTAATATCATATTAAATATTAAGGTAGCAGTTTATAATCAATGACTAATGACATAAGAAAAGGAAAAAAAGCGGTATACAAAGATGCTCCAGGTGAGGCTTGAACTCACAACCTCGTCATTGCTCAACAGATACTGTCTTATAAATAACGTGCGCTGACCAATTGCACCACTGGAGCACTTTGCAGCATTAATTGGTTATGCTAGATGTGGATTTTATTCAATACAGTCAGTACAGTAATAAGAATTGAAAAAGAAAATCATTTTTGGTGATGAATGATGAGCAACAAAGGAACATGCATGCCAGATGGCACTTGAATAAGCTGTCCACGGTGATAGAAAAGGTTTAAAAAACAACAACAACAACAACAACAATGTTATCATAATTAATGTCATATTTTAGCTTCTGTGGTCATGTTTTACAAGCTAAACACTGCAAGAAGGTTTTACAGTTAAAGCAAGGATAAAATATCAACTCTAGTGATGAGACACTTGCTGTAATGACTTCCACCCCATATGGGACTTGGACCCCGTGGCTTAGGAGGGCAGTGACTTATCCATTATGCCACTTGCTGTAATGACTTCCAACTCATATGGGACTTAAACCCACAACGACTGGCTTAAGAGAACAGTGCCTTATCCATTATGCCAGTGGTGCTTACTGATGTCCTTATTTAAGACTGATAGGTTTTTAATAGTCAATTATTTATTTTTGAAGAAAAGTTAAGCTGTATACTGTGTTCTTTGAATTGCCAAGTCCAGCAAGAAATGTGCTGGTACTATCCAGAGCTGTCAGTATGGATTATCATGCTATATTGCAGAAAATCAATTTGATGCAACTGCTTTACCAACAGTATGTTAATCTTTTCCATTGCTGTTTTGTTGGCTGACTGAAGGAAGATATGCAGTGCATTTGAACCAAAGCAGATGTGTGCTGACAACTTAAATGCACAATCATGTTTGTGTTTTTTCTTTCTTTCTTCCATCCTTTGTAATATCATATTAAATATTAAGGTAGCAGTTTATAATCAATTACTAATGACATAAGAAAAGGAAAAAAAAAACAGTATACAAAGATGCTCCAGGTGAGGCTTGAACTCACAACCTCGGCATTGCTCAACAGATACTGTCTTATAAGTACCGCGCGCTGACCAATTGCGCCACTTTAGCACTTTGCAGGATTAATTGGTTATGCTAGATGTGGATTTTATTCAATACAATAAGTACAGTCATAAGAATTGAAAAAGAAAATCATTTTTGGTGATGAATGAGGAGCAACAAAGGAACATGCATGCCAGATGGCACTTGAATAAGCTGTCCACGGTGATAGAAAAGGTTTAAAAAACAACAACAACAATGTTATCATAATTAATGTCATATTTTAGCTTCTGTGGTCATATCATATTAAATATTAAGGCTACCAGTTTATAATCAATGACTAATGACATAAGAAAAGGAAAAAAAATAGTATACAAAGATGCTCCAGGTGAGGCTTGAACTCACAACCTCGGCATTGCTCAACAGATACTGTCTTATAAGTACCGCGCGCTGACCAATTGCGCCACTGGAACACTTTGCAGGTTTTATTGGTTATGCTAGATGTGGATTTTATTCAATACAATCAGTACAGTCATAAGAATTGAAAAAGAAAATCATTGTTGGTGATGAATGATGAGCAACAAAGGAACATGCATCCCAGATGGCACTTGAATAAGCTGTCCACGGTGATAGAAAAGGTTTAAAAAACAACAACAATGTTATCATAATTAATGTCATATTTTAGCTTCTGTGGTCATTTTTTATAAGCTAAACACTGCAAGACGGTTTTACAGTTGAAGCAAGGATAAAATATCAACTCTGGTGATGAGACACTTGTTGTAATGACTTCCACCCCATATGGGACTTGGACCCCCTGGCTTAGGAGGGCAGTGACTTATCCATTATGCCAGTGGTGCTTACTGATGTTCTTATTTAAGACTGTTAGGTTTTTAATAGTCAATTATTTATTTTTGAGGAAAAAGTGAAGCTGTTTACTGTGTTCTTTGCATTACCAAGTCCAACAAGAAATGTGCTGGTACTATCCAGAGCTTTCAGTATGGATTATCATGCTATATTGCAGAAAATCAATTTGATGCAACTGCTTTACCAACAGTATGTTAATCTTTTTCATTGCTGTTTTGTTGGCTGAATGAAGGAAGATATGCAGTGCATTTGAACCAAAGCAGATGTGTGCTGACAACTTAAATGCACAATCATGTTTGTGTTTTTTCTTTCTTTCTTCCATCCTTTGTAATATCATATTAAATATTAAGGTAGCAGTTTATAATCAATGACTAATGACATAAGAAAAGGAAAAAAATACAATATGCTCCAGGTGAGGCTTGAACTCACAACCTCGGCATTGCTCAACAGATTCTGTCTTATAAGAACCGTGCGCTGACCAATTGCGCCACTGGAGCACTTTGCAGCATTAGTTGGTTATGCTAGATGTGGATTTTATTCAATACAATCAGTACAGTCATAAGAATTGAAAAAGAAAATCATTTTTGGTGATAAATGATGAGCAACAAAGGAACATGCATGCCAGATGGCACTTGAATAAGCTGTCCACGGTGATAGAAAAGGTTTAAAAAACAACAACAACAATGTTATCATAATTAATGTCATATTTTTGCTTCTGTGGTCATTTTTTACAAGCTAAACACTGCAAGACTGTTTTACAGTTGAAGCAAGGATAAAATATCAACTCTAGTGATGAGACACTTGCTGTAATGACTTCCAACTGAGACGGGACTTAAATTCACAACCACTGGCTTAGGAGAACAGTGCCTTATCCATTATGCCAGTGGTGCTTACTGATGTCCTTATTTAAGACTGATAGGTTTTTAATAGTCAATTATTTATTTTTGATGAAAAAGTGAAGCTGTTTACTGTGTTCTTTGCATTACCAAGTCCAGCAAGAAATGTGCTGGTACTATCCAGAGCTGTCAGTATGGATTATCATGCTATATTGCAGAAAATCAATTTGATGCAACTGCTTTACCAACAGTATGTTAATCTTTTCCATTGCTGTTTTGTTGGCTGACTGAAGGAAGATATGCAGTGCATTTGAACCAAAGCAGATGTGTGCTGACAACTTAAATGCACAATCATGTTTGTGTTTTTTCTTTCTTTCTTCCATCCTTTGTAATATCATATTAAATATTAAGGTAGCAGTTTATAATCAATGACTAATGACATAAGAAAAGGAAAAAAAGCAGTATACAAAGATGCTCCAGGTGAGGCTTGAACTCACAACCTCAGCATTGCTCAACAGATACTGTCTTATAAATAACGTGCGCTGACCAATTGCACCACTGGAGCACTTTGCAGCATTAATTGGTTATGCTAGATGTGGATTTTATTCAATACAATTAGTACAGTCATAAGAATTGAAAAAGAAAATCATTTTTGGTGATGAATGATGAGCAACAAAGGAACATGCATGCCAGATGGCACTTGAATAAGCTGTCCACGGTGATAGAAAAGGTTTAAAAAACAACAACAACAACAATGTTATCATAATTAATGTCATATTTTAGCTCTGTGGTCATTTTTTACAAGCTAAACACTGCAAGACTGTTTTACAGTTGAAGCAAGGATAAAATATCAACTCTAGTGATGAGACACTTGCTGTAAAGACTTCCACCCCATATGGGACTTGGACCCCCTGGCTTAGGAGGGCAGTGACTTATTCATTATGCCAGTGGTGCTTACTGATGTTCTTATTTAAGACTGTTAGATTTTTAATAGTCAATTATTTATTTTTGAGGAAAAAGTGAAGCTGTTTACTGTGTTCTTTGCATTACCAAGTCCAGCAAGAAATGTGCTGGTACTATCCAGAGCTGTCAGTATGGATTATCATGCTATATTGCAGAAAATCTATTTGATGCAACTGCTTTACCAACAGTAATCTTTTCCATTGCTGTTTTGTTGGCTGACTGAAGGAAGATATGCAGTGCATTTGAACCAAAGCAGATGTGTGCTGACAACTTAAATGCACAATCATGTTTGTGTTTTTTCTTTCTTTCTTCCATCCTTTGTAATATCATATTAAATATTAAGGTAGCAGTTTATAATAAATGACTAATGACATAAGAAAAGGAAAAAAAGCAGTATACAAAGATGCTCCAGGTGAGGCTTGAACTCACAACCTCTGCATTGCTCAACAGATACTGTCTTATAAATAACGTGCACTGACCAATTGCACCACTTGAGCACTTTGCAGCATTAATTGGTTATGCTAGATGTGGATTTTATTCAATACAATTAGTACAGTCATAAGAATTGAAAAAGAAAATCATTTTTGGTGATGAATGATGAGCAACAAAGGAACATGCATGCCAGATGGCACTTGAATAAGCTGTCCACGGTGATAGAAAAGGTTTAAAAAACAACAACAACAATGTTATCATAATTAATGTCATATTTTAGCTTCTGTGGTCATGTTTTACAAGCTAAACACTGCAAGAAGGTTTTACAGTTGAAGCAAGGATAAAATATCAACTCTAGTGATGAGACACTTGCTGTAATGACTTCCACCCCATATGGGACTTGGACCCCGTGGCTTAGGAGGGCAGTGACTTATCCATGATGCCACTTGCTGTAATGACTTCCAACTCAGAAGGGACTTAAACCCACAACGACTGGCTTAGGAGAACAGTGCCTTATCCATTATGCCAGTGGTGCTTACTGATGTCCTTATTTAAGACTGATAGGTTTTTAATAGTCAATTATTTATTTTTGAAGAAAAGTTAAGCTGTTTACTGTGTTCTTTGCATTGCCAAGTCCAGCAAGAAATGTGCTGGTACTATCCAGAGCTGTCAGTATGGATTATCATGCTATATTGCAGAAAATCAATTTGATGCAACTGCTTTACCAACAGTATGTTAATCTTTTCCATTGCTGTTTTGTTGGCTGACTGAAGGAAGATATGCAGTGCATTTGAACCAAAGCAGATGTGTGCTGACAACTTAAATGCACAATCATGTTTGTGTTTTTTCTTTCTTTCTTCCAACCTTTGTAATATCATATTAAATACTAAGGTAGCAGTTTATAATCAATGACTAATGACATAAGAAAAGGAAAAAAATACAGTATACAAAGATGCTCCAAGTGAGGCTTGAACTCACAACCTCGGCATTGCTCAACAGATACTGTCTTATAAGTACCGTGCGCTGACCAATTGCGCCACTGGAGCACTTTGCAGCATTCGTTGGTTATGCTAGATGTGGATTTTATTCAATACAATCAGTACAGTCATAAGAATTGAAAAAGAAAATCATTTTTGGTGATAAATGATGAGAAACAAAGGAACATGCATGCCAGATGGCACTTGAATAAGCTGTCCACGGTGATAGAAAAGGTTTAAAAAAAAAGCAACAACAATGTTATCATAATTAATGTCATATTTTAGCTTCTGTGGTCATTTTTTACAAGCTAAACACTGCAAGACTGTTTTACAGTTGAAGCAAGGATAAAATATCAACTCTAGTGATGAAAAACTTGCTGTAATGATTTCCAACTCAGACGGGACTTAAACCCACAACCACTGGCTTAGGAGAACAGTGCCTTACCCATTATGCCAGTGGTGCTTACTGATGTTCTTATTTAAGACTGTTAGGTTTTTAATAGTCAATTATTTATTTTTGAGGAAAAAGTGAAGCTGTTTACTGTGTTCTTTGCATTACCAAGTCCAGCAAGAAATGTGCTGGTACTATCCAGAGCTGTCAGTATGGATTATCATGCTATATTGCAGAAAATCAATTTGATGCAACTGCTTTACCAACAGTATGTTAATCTTTTCCATTGCTGTTTTGTTGGCTGACTGAAGAAAGATATGCAGTGCATTTGAACCAAAGCAGATGTGTGCTGACAACTTAAATGCACAATCATGTTTGTGTTATTTCTTTCTTTCTTCCATCCTTTGTAATATCATATTAAATATTAAGGTAGCAGTTTATAATCAATGACTAATGACATAAGAAAAGGAAAAAAAAACAGTATACAAAGATGCTCCTGGTGAGGCTTGAACTCACAACCTCGACATTGCTCAACAGATACTGTCTTATAAGTACCGCGCGCTGACCAATTGTGCCACTGGAGCACTTTGCAACATTAATTGGTTATGCTAGATGTGGATTTTATTCAATACAATCAGTACAGTCATAAGAATTGAAAAAGAAAATCATTTTTGGTGATGAATGATGAGCAACAAAGGAACATGCATGCCAGACGGCACTTGAATAAGCTGTCCACGGTGATAGAAAAGGTTTAAAAAACAACAACAACAATGTTATCATAATTAATGTCATATTTTAGCTCTGTGGTCATTTTTTACAAGCTAAACACTGCAAGACTGTTTTACAGTTGAAGCAAGGATAAAATATCAACTCTAGTGATGAGAAACTTGCTGTAATGACTTCCACCCCATATGGGACTTGGACCCCCTGGCTTAGGAGGGCAGTGACTTATCCATTATGCCAGTGGTGCTTACTGGTGTTCTTATTTAAGACTTTTATGTTTTTAATAGTCAATTATTTATTTTTGAGGAAAAAGTGAAGCTGTTTACTGTGTTCTTTGCATTACCAAGTCCAGCAAGAAATGTGCTGGTACTATCCAGAGCTGTCAGTATGGATTATCATGCTATATTGCAGAAAATCAATTTGATGCAACTGCTTTACCAACAGTATGTTAATCTTTTCCATTGCTGTTTTGTTGGCTGACTGAAGGAAGATATGCAGTGCATTTGAACCAAAGCAGATGTGTGCTGACAACTTAAATGCACAATCATGTTTGTGTTTTTTCTTTCTTTCTTCCATCCTTTGTAATATCATATTAAATATTAAGGTAGCAGTTTATAATCAATGACTAATGACATAAGAAAAGGAAAAAAAAAACAGTATACAAAGATGCTCCAGGTGAGGCTTGAACTCACAACCTCGGCATCGCTCAACAGATACTGTCTTATAAGTACCGTGTGCTGACCAATTGCGCCACTGGAGCACTTTGCAGCATTAATTGGTTATGCTAGATGTGGATTTTATTCAATACAATCAGTACAGTCATAAGAATTGAAAAAGAAAATCATTTTTGGTGATAAATGATGAGCAACAAAGGAACATGCATGCCAGATGGCACTTGAATAAGCTGTCCACGGTGATAGAAAAGGTTTAAAAAACAACAACAACAATGTTATCATAATTAATGTCATATTTTAGCTTCTGTGGTCATTTTTTACAAGCTAAACACTGCAAGACTGTTTTACAGTTGAAGGAAGGATAAAATATCAACTCTAGTGATGAGACACTTGCTGTAATGACTTCCACCTTATATGGGACTTGGACCCCGTGGCTTAGGAGGGCAGTGACTTATCCATTATGCCAGTGGTGCTTACTGATGTTCTTATTTAAGACTGTTATTTTTTTAATAGTCAATTATTTATTTTTGATGAAAAAGTGAAGCTGTTTACTGTGTTCTTTGCATTACCAAGTCCAGCAAGAAATGTGCTGGTACTATCCAGAGCTGTCAGTATGGATTATCATGCTATATTGCAGAAAATCAATTTGATGCAACTGCTTTACCAACAGTATGTTAATCTTTTCCATTGCTGTTTTGTTGGCTGACTGAAGGAAGATATGCAGTGCATTTGAACCAAAGCAGATGTGTGCTGACAACTTAAATGCACAATCATGTTTGTGTTTTTTCTTTCTTTCTTCCATCCTTTGAAATATCATATTAAATATTAAGGTAGCAGTTTATAATCAATGACTAATGACATAAGAAAAGGAAAAAAAACAGTATAAAAAGATGCTCCAGGTGAGGCTTGAACTCACAACTTCGGCATTGCTCAACAGAAACTGTCTTATAAGTACCGCGCGCTGACCAATTGCGCCACTGGAGCACTTTGCAGCATTAATTGGTTATGCTAGATGTGGATTTTATTCAATACAATCAGTACAGTCATAAGAATTGAAAAAGAAATTCATTGTTGGTGATGAATGATGAGCAACAAAGGAACATGCATGCCAGATGGCACTTGAATAAGCTGTCCACGGTGATAGAAAAGGCTTAAACAACAACAACAATGTTATCATAATTAATGTCATATTTTAGCTTCTGTGGTCATTTTTTATAAGCTAAACACTGCAAGACTGTTTTACAGTTGAAGCAAGGATAAAATATCAACTCTAGTGATGAGACACTTGCTGTAATGACTTCCACCCCATATGGGACTTGGACCCCCTGGCTTAGGAGGGCAGTGACTTATCCATTATGCCAGTGGTGCTTACTGATGTTCTTATTTAAGACTGATAGGTTTTAATAGTCAATTATTTATTTTTGAGGAAAAAGTGAAGCTGTTTACTGTGTTCTTTGCATTACCAAGTCCAACAAGAAATGTGCTGGTACTATCCAGAGCTTTCATTATGGATTATCATGCTATATTGCAGAAAATCAATTTGATGCAACTGCTTTACCAACAGTATGTTAATCTTTTTCATTGCTGTTTTGTTGGCTGCCTGAAGGAAGATATGCAGTGCATTTTAACCAAAGCAGATGTGTGCTGACAACTTAAATGCACAATCATGTTTGTGTTTTTTCTTTCTTTCTTCCATCCTTTGTAATATCATATTAAATATTAAGGTAGCAGTTTATAATCAATGACTAATGACATAAGAAAAGGAAAAAAAAACAGTATACAAAGATGCTCCAGGTGAGGCTTGAACCTCGGCATCGCTCAACAGATACTGTTTTATAAGTACCGCGCGCTGACCAATTGCGCCACTGGAGCACTTTGCAGCATTAATTGGTTATGCTAGATGTGGATTTTATTCAATACAATCAGTACAGTCATAAGAATTTAAAAAGAAAATCATTTTTGGTGATAAATGATGAGCAACAAAGGAACATGCATGCCAGATGGCACTTGAATAAGCTGTCCACGGTGATAGAAAAGGTTTAAAAAACAACAACAACAATGTTATCATAATTAATGTCATATTTTAGCTTCTGTGGTCATTTTTTACAAGCTAAACACTGCAAGACTGTTTTACAGTTGAAGCAAGGATAAAATATCAACTCTAGTGATGAGACACTTGCTGTAATGACTTCCACCTTATATGGGACTTGGACCCCGTGGCTTAGGAGGGCAGTGACTTATCCATTATGCCAGTGGTGCTTACTGATGTTCTTATTTAAGACTGTTATTTTTTTAATAGTCAATTATTTATTTTTGATGAAAAAGTGAAGCTGTTTACTGTGTTCTTTGCATTACCAAGTCCAGCAAGAAATGTGCTGGTACTATCCAGAGCTGTCAGTATGGATTATCATGCTATATTGCAGAAAATCAATTTGATGCAACTGCTTTACCAACAGTATGTTAATCTTTTCCATTGCTGTTTTGTTGGCTGACTGAAGGAAGATATGCAGTGCATTTGAACCAAAGCAGATGTGTGCTGACAACTTAAATGCACAATCATGTTTGTGTTTTTTCTTTCTTTCTTCCATCCTTTGAAATATCATATTAAATATTAAGGTAGCAGTTTATAATCAATGACTAATGACATAAGAAAAGGAAAAAAAACAGTATAAAAAGATGCTCCAGGTGAGGCTTGAACTCACAACTTCGGCATTGCTCAACAGAAACTGTCTTATAAGTACCGCGCGCTGACCAATTGCGCCACTGGAGCACTTTGCAGCATTAATTGGTTATGATAGATGTGGATTTTATTCAATACAATCAGTACAGTCATAAGAATTGAAAAAGAAAATCATTGTTGGTGATGAATGATGAGCAACAAAGGAACATGCATGCCAGATGGCACTTGAATAAGCTGTCCACGGTGATAGAAAAGGCTTAAACAACAACAACAATGTTATCATAATTAATGTCATATTTTAGCTTCTGTGGTCATTTTTTACAAGCTAAACACTGCAAGACTGTTTTACAGTTGAAGCAAGGATAAAATATCAACTCTAGTGATGAGACACTTGCTGTAATGACTTCCAGCTCAGACGGGACTTAAACCCACAACCACTGGCTTAGGAGAACAGTGCCTTATCCATTATGCCAGTGGTGCTTACTGATGTCCTTATTTAAGACTGATAGGTTTTTAATAGTCAATTATTTATTTTTGAGGAAAAAGTGAAGCTGTTTACTGTGTTCTTTGCATTACCAAGTCCAGCAAGAAATGTGCTGGTACTATCCAGAGCTGTCAGTATGGATTATCATGCTATATTGCAGAAAATCAATTTGATGCAACTGCTTTACCAACAGTATGTTAATCTTTTCCATTGCTGTTTTGTTGGCTGACTGAAGGAAGATATGCAGTGCATTTGAACCAAAGCAGATGTGTGCTGACAACTTAAATGCACAATCATGTTTGTGTGCTTTCTTTCTTTCTTCCATCCTTTGTAATATCATATTAAATATTAAGGTAGCAGTTTATAATCAATGACTAATGACATAAGAAAAGGAAAAAAAAACAGTATACAAAGATGCTCCAGGTGAGGCTTGAACTCACAACCTCGGAATTGCTCAACAGATACTGTCTTATAAGTACTGCGCGCTGACCAATTGCGCCACTGGAGCACTTTGCAGCGTTAATTGGTTATGCTAGATGTGGGTTTTATTCAATACAATCAGTACAGTCATAAGAATTGAAAAAGAAAATCATTTTTGGTGATGAATGATGAGCAACAAAGGAACATGCATGCCAGATGGCACTTGAATAAGCTGTCCACGGTGATAGAAAAGGTTTAAAAAACAACAACAACAACAATGTTATCATAATTAATGTCATATTTTAGCTTCTGTGGTCTTTTTTTACAAGCTAAACACTGCAAGACTGTTTTACAGTTGAAGCAAGGATAAAATATCAACTCTAGTGATGAGACACTTGCTGTAATGACTTCCAACTCAGACGGGACTTAAACCCATAACCACTGGCTTAGGAGAACAGTGCCTTATCCATTATGCCAGTTGTGCTTACTGATGTCCTTATTTAAGACTGATAGGTTTTTAATAGTCAATTATTTATTTATTTTTAAAAAGAGAAGCTGTTTACTGTGTTCTTTGCATTACCAAGTCCAGCAAGAAATGTGCTGGTACTATCCAGAGCTGTCAGTATGGATTATCATGCTATATTGCAGAAAATCAATTTGATGCAACTGCTTTACCAACAGTATGTTAATCTTTTCCATTGCTGTTTTGTTGGCTGACTGAAGGAAGATATGCAGTGCATTTGAACCAAAGCAGATGTGTGCTGACAACTTAAATGCACAATCATGTTTGTGTGCTTTCTTTCTTTCTTTCTTTCATCCTTTGTAATATCATATTAAATATTAAGGTAGCAGTTTATAATCAATGACTAATGACATAAGAAAAGGAAAAAATAGTATACAAAGAAGCTCCAGGTGTGGCTTGAACTCACAACCTCGGCATCGCTCAACAGATACTATCTTATAAGTACCGCGCGCTGACCAATTGCGCCACTGGAGCACTTTGCAGCATTAATTGGTTATGCTAGATGTGGATTTTATTCAATACAATCAGTACAGTCATAAGAATTGAAAAAGAAAAACATTTTTGGTGATAAATGATGAGCAACAAAGGAACATGCATGCCAGATGGCACTTGAATAAGCTGTCCACGGTGATAGAAAAGGTTTAAAAAACAACAACAACAATGTTATCATAATTAATGTCATATTTTAGCTTCTGTGGTCATTTTTTACAAGCTAAACACTGCAAGACTGTTTTACAGTTGAAGCAAGGATAAAATATCAACTCTAGTGATGAGACACTTGCTGTAATGACTTCCACCCCATATGGGACTTGGACCCCCTGGCTTAGGAGGGCAGTGACTTATCCATTATGCCAGTGGTGCTTACTGATGTTCTTATTTAAGACTGTTAGGTTTTTAATAGTCAATTATTTATTTTTGAGGAAAAAGTGAAGCTGTTTACTGTGTTCTTTGCATTACCAAGTCCAACAAGAAATGTGCTGGTACTATCCAGAGCTTTCAGTATGGATTATCATGCTATATTGCAGAAAATCAATTTGATGCAACTGCTTTACCAACAGTATGTTAATCTTTTCCATTGCTGTTTTGTTGGCTGACTGAAGGAAGATATGCAGTGCATTTGAACCAAAGCAGATGTGTGCTGACAACTTAAATGCACAATCATGTTTGTGTTTTTTCTTTCTTACTTCCATCCTTTGTAATATCAAAATAAATATTAAGGTAGCAGTTTATAATCAATGACTAATGACATAAGAAAATGAAAAAAAAACAGTATACAAAGATGCTCCAGGTGAGGCTTGAATTCACAACCTCTTCATTGCTCAACAGATACTGTCTTATAAGTACCGCGTGCTGACCAATTGCGCCACTGGAGCACTTTGCAGCATTAACTGGTTATGCTAGATGTGGATTTTATTCAATACAATCAGTACAGTCATAAGAATTGAAAAAGAAAATCATTTTTGGTGATAAATGATGAGCAACAAAGGAACATGCATGCCAGATGGCACTTGAATAAGCTGTCCACGGTGATAGAAAAGGTTTAAAAAACAACAACAACAACAATGTTATCATAATTAATGTCATATTTTAGCTTCTGTGGTCATTTTTTACAAGCTAAACACTGCAAGACTGTTTTACAGTTGAAGCAAGGATAAAACATCAACTCTAGTGATGAGACACTTGCTGTAATGACTTCCAGCTCAGACAGGACTTAAACCCACAACCACTGGCTTAGGAGAACAGTGCCTTATCCATTATGCCAGTGGTGCTTACTGATGTCCTTATTTAAGACTGATAGGTTTTTAATAGTCAATTATTTATTTTTGAGGAAAAAGTGAAGCTGTTTACTGTGTTCTTTGCATTACCAAGTCCAGCAAGAAATGTGCTGGTACTATCCAGAGCTGTCAGTATGGATTATCATGCTATATTGCAGAAAATCAATTTGATGCAACTGCTTTACCAACAGTATGTTAATCTTTTCCATTGCTGTTTTGTTGGCTGACTGAAGGAAGATATGCAGTGCATTTGAACCAAAGCAGATGTGTGCTGACAACTTAAATGCACAATCATGTTTGTGTGCTTTCTTTCTTTCTTCCATCCTTTGTAATATCATATTAAATATTAAGGTAGCAGTTTATAATCAATGACTAATGACATAAGAAAAGGAAAAAAAACAGTATACAAAGATGCTCCAGGTGAGGCTTGAACTCACAACCTCTTCATTGCTCAACAGATACTGTCTTATAAGTACTGCGCGCTGACCAATTGCGCCACTGGAGCACTTTGCAGCGTTAATTGGTTATGCTAGATGTGGATTTTATTCAATACAATCAGTACAGTCATAAGAATTGAAAAAGAAAATCATTTTTGGTGATGAATGATGAGCAACAAAGGAACATGCATGCCAGATGGCACTTGAATATGCTGTCCACGGTGATAGAAAAGGTTTAAAAAACAACAACAACAATGTTATCATAATTAATGTCATATTTTAGCTTCTGTGGTCTTTTTTTTACAAGCTAAACACTGCAAGACTGTTTTACAGTTGAAGCAAGGATAAAATATCAACTCTAGTGATGAGACACTTGCTGTAATGACTTCCAACTCAGACGGGACTTAAACCCACAACCACTGGCTTAGGAGAACAGTGCCTTATCCATTATGCCAGTTGTGCTTACTGATGTCCTTATTTAAGACTGATAGGTTTTTAATAGTCAATTATTTATTTATTTTTAAAAAGAGAAGCTGTTTACTGTGTTCTTTGCATTACCAAGTCCAGCAAGAAATGTGCTGGTACTATCCAGAGCTGTCAGTATGGATTATCATGCTATATTGCAGAAAATCAATTTGATGCAACTGCTTTACCAACAGTATGTTAATCTTTTCCATTGCTGTTTTGTTGGCTGACTGAAGGAAGATATGCAGTGCATTTGAACCAAAGCAGATGTGTGCTGACAACTTAAATGCACAATCATGTTTGTGTGCTTTCTTTCTTTCTTTCTTTCATCCTTTGTAATATCATATTAAATATTAAGGTAGCAGTTTATAATCAATGACTAATGACATAAGAAAAGGAAAAAAAACAGTATACAAAGAAGCTCCAGGTGTGGCTTGAACTCACAACCTCGGCATCGCTCAACAGATACTATCTTATAAGTACCGCGCGCTGACCAATTGCGCCACTGGAGCACTTTGCAGCATTAATTGGTTATGCTAGATGTGGATTTTATTCAATACAATCAGTACAGTCATAAGAATTGAAAAAGAAAAACATTTTTGGTGATAAATGATGAGCAACAAAGGAACATGCATGCCAGATGGCACTTGAATAAGCTGTCCACGGTGATAGAAAAGGTTTAAAAAACAACAACAACAATGTTATCATAATTAATGTCATATTTTAGCTTCTGTGGTCATTTTTTACAAGCTAAACACTGCAAGACTGTTTTACAGTTGAAGCAAGGATAAAATATCAACTCTAGTGATGAGACACTTGCTGTAATGACTTCCACCCCATATGGGACTTGGACCCCCTGGCTTAGGAGGGCAGTGACTTATCCATTATGCCAGTGGTGCTTACTGATGTTCTTATTTAAGACTGTTAGGTTTTTAATAGTCAATTATTTATTTTTGAGGAAAAAGTGAAGCTGTTTACTGTGTTCTTTGCATTACCAAGTCCAACAAGAAATGTGCTGGTACTATCCAGAGCTTTCAGTATGGATTATCATGCTATATTGCAGAAAATCAATTTGATGCAACTGCTTTACCAACAGTATGTTAATCTTTTCCATTGCTGTTTTGTTGGCTGACTGAAGGAAGATATGCAGTGCATTTGAACCAAAGCAGATGTGTGCTGACAACTTAAATGCACAATCATGTTTGTGTTTTTTCTTTCTTACTTCCATCCTTTGTAATATCAAAATAAATATTAAGGTAGCAGTTTATAATCAATGACTAATGACATAAGAAAATGAAAAAAAAACAGTATACAAAGATGCTCCAGGTGAGGCTTGAATTCACAACCTCTTCATTGCTCAACAGATACTGTCTTATAAGTACCGCGTGCTGACCAATTGCGCCACTGGAGCACTTTGCAGCATTAACTGGTTATGCTAGATGTGGATTTTATTCAATACAATCAGTACAGTCATAAGAATTGAAAAAGAAAATCATTTTTGGTGATAAATGATGAGCAACAAAGGAACATGCATGCCAGATGGCACTTGAATAAGCTGTCCACGGTGATAGAAAAGGTTTAAAAAACAACAACAACAACAATGTTATCATAATTAATGTCATATTTTAGCTTCTGTGGTCATTTTTTACAAGCTAAACACTGCAAGACTGTTTTACAGTTGAAGCAAGGATAAAACATCAACTCTAGTGATGAGACACTTGCTGTAATGACTTCCAGCTCAGACAGGACTTAAACCCACAACCACTGGCTTAGGAGAACAGTGCCTTATCCATTATGCCAGTGGTGCTTACTGATGTCCTTATTTAAGACTGATAGGTTTTTAATAGTCAATTATTTATTTTTGAGGAAAAAGTGAAGCTGTTTACTGTGTTCTTTGCATTACCAAGTCCAGCAAGAAATGTGCTGGTACTATCCAGAGCTGTCAGTATGGATTATCATGCTATATTGCAGAAAATCAATTTGATGCAACTGCTTTACCAACAGTATGTTAATCTTTTCCATTGCTGTTTTGTTGGCTGACTGAAGGAAGATATGCAGTGCATTTGAACCAAAGCAGATGTGTGCTGACAACTTAAATGCACAATCATGTTTGTGTGCTTTCTTTCTTTCTTCCATCCTTTGTAATATCATATTAAATATTAAGGTAGCAGTTTATAATCAATGACTAATGACATAAGAAAAGGAAAAAAAACAGTATACAAAGATGCTCCAGGTGAGGCTTGAACTCACAACCTCTTCATTGCTCAACAGATACTGTCTTATAAGTACTGCGCGCTGACCAATTGCACCACTGGAGCACTTTGCAGCGTTAATTGGTTATGCTAGATGTGGATTTTATTCAATACAATCAGTACAGTCATAAGAATTGAAAAAGAAAATCATTTTTGGTGATGAATGATGAGCAACAAAGGAACATGCATGCCAGATGGCACTTGAATATGCTGTCCACGGTGATAGAAAAGGTTTAAAAAACAACAACAACAATGTTATCATAATTAATGTCATATTTTAGCTTCTGTGGTCTTTTTTTTACAAGCTAAACACTGCAAGACTGTTTTACAGTTGAAGCAAGGATAAAATATCAACTCTAGTGATGAGACACTTGCTGTAATGACTTCCAACTCAGACGGGACTTAAACCCACAACCACTGGCTTAGGAGAACAGTGCCTTATCCATTATGCCAGTTGTGCTTACTGATGTCCTTATTTAAGACTGATAGGTTTTTAATAGTCAATTATTTATTTATTTTTAAAAAGAGAAGCTGTTTACTGTGTTCTTTGCATTACCAAGTCCAGCAAGAAATGTGCTGGTACTATCCAGAGCTGTCAGTATGGATTATCATGCTATATTGCAGAAAATCAATTTGATGCAACTGCTTTACCAACAGTATGTTAATCTTTTCCATTGCTGTTTTGTTGGCTGACTGAAGGAAGATATGCAGTGCATTTGAACCAAAGCAGATGTGTGCTGACAACTTAAATGCACAATCATGTTTGTGTGCTTTCTTTCTTTCTTCCATCCTTTGTAATATCATATTAAATATTAAGGTAGCAGTTTATAATCAATGACTAATGACATAAGAAAAGGAAAAAAAAACAGTATACAAAGATGCTCCAGGTGAGGCTTGAACTCACAACCTCGGAATTGCTCAACAGAAACTGTCTTATAAGTACTGCGCGCTGACCAATTGCGCCACTGGAGCACTTTGCAGCGTTAATTGGTTATGCTAGATGTGGGTTTTATTCAATACAATCAGTACAGTCATAAGAATTGAAAAAGAAAATCATTTTTGGTGATGAATGATGAGCAACAAAGGAACATGCATGCCAGATGGCACTTGAATAAGCTGTCCACGGTGATAGAAAAGGTTTAAAAAACAACAACAACAACAATGTTATCATAATTAATGTCATATTTTAGCTTCTGTGGTCTTTTTTTACAAGCTAAACACTGCAAGACTGTTTTACAGTTGAAGCAAGGATAAAATATCAACTCTAGTGATGAGACACTTGCTGTAATGACTTCCAACTCAGACGGGACTTAAACCCATAACCACTGGCTTAGGAGAACAGTGCCTTATCCATTATGCCAGTTGTGCTTACTGATGTCCTTATTTAAGACTGATAGGTTTTTAATAGTCAATTATTTATTTATTTTTAAAAAGAGAAGCTGTTTACTGTGTTCTTTGCATTACCAAGTCCAGCAAGAAATGTGCTGGTACTATCCAGAGCTGTCAGTATGGATTATCATGCTATATTGCAGAAAATCAATTTGATGCAACTGCTTTACCAACAGTATGTTAATCTTTTCCATTGCTGTTTTGTTGGCTGACTGAAGGAAGATATGCAGTGCATTTGAACCAAAGCAGATGTGTGCTGACAACTTAAATGCACAATCATGTTTGTGTGCTTTCTTTCTTTCTTTCTTTCATCCTTTGTAATATCATATTAAATATTAAGGTAGCAGTTTATAATCAATGACTAATGACATAAGAAAAGGAAAAAAAACAGTATACAAAGAAGCTCCAGGTGTGGCTTGAACTCACAACCTCGGCATCGCTCAACAGATACTATCTTATAAGTACCGCGCGCTGACCAATTGCGCCACTGGAGCACTTTGCAGCATTAATTGGTTATGCTAGATGTGGATTTTATTCAATACAATCAGTACAGTCATAAGAATTGAAAAAGAAAAACATTTTTGGTGATAAATGATGAGCAACAAAGGAACATGCATGCCAGATGGCACTTGAATAAGCTGTCCACGGTGATAGAAAAGGTTTAAAAAACAACAACAACAATGTTATCATAATTAATGTCATATTTTAGCTTCTGTGGTCATTTTTTACAAGCTAAACACTGCAAGACTGTTTTACAGTTGAAGCAAGGATAAAATATCAACTCTAGTGATGAGACACTTGCTGTAATGACTTCCACCCCATATGGGACTTGGACCCCCTGGCTTAGGAGGGCAGTGACTTATCCATTATGCCAGTGGTGCTTACTGATGTTCTTATTTAAGACTGTTAGGTTTTTAATAGTCAATTATTTATTTTTGAGGAAAAAGTGAAGCTGTTTACTGTGTTCTTTGCATTACCAAGTCCAACAAGAAATGTGCTGGTACTATCCAGAGCTTTCAGTATGGATTATCATGCTATATTGCAGAAAATCAATTTGATGCAACTGCTTTACCAACAGTATGTTAATCTTTTCCATTGCTGTTTTGTTGGCTGACTGAAGGAAGATATGCAGTGCATTTGAACCAAAGCAGATGTGTGCTGACAACTTAAATGCACAATCATGTTTGTGTTTTTTCTTTCTTACTTCCATCCTTTGTAATATCAAAATAAATATTAAGGTAGCAGTTTATAATCAATGACTAATGACATAAGAAAATGAAAAAAAAAACAGTATACAAAGATGCTCCAGGTGAGGCTTGAATTCACAACCTCTTCATTGCTCAACAGATACTGTCTTATAAGTACCGCGTGCTGACCAATTGCGCCACTGGAGCACTTTGCAGCATTAACTGGTTATGCTAGATGTGGATTTTATTCAATACAATCAGTACAGTCATAAGAATTGAAAAAGAAAATCATTTTTGGTGATAAATGATGAGCAACAAAGGAACATGCATGCCAGATGGCACTTGAATAAGCTGTCCACGGTGATAGAAAAGGTTTAAAAAACAACAACAACAATGTTATCATAATTAATGTCATATTTTAGCTTCTGTGGTCATTTTTTACAAGCTAAACACTGCAAGACTGTTTTACAGTTGAAGCAAGGATAAAACATCAACTCTAGTGATGAGACACTTGCTGTAATGACTTCCAGCTCAGACAGGACTTAAACCCACAACCACTGGCTTAGGAGAACAGTGCCTTATCCATTATGCCAGTGGTGCTTACTGATGTCCTTATTTAAGACTGATAGGTTTTTAATAGTCAATTATTTATTTTTGAGGAAAAAGTGAAGCTGTTTACTGTGTTCTTTGCATTACCAAGTCCAGCAAGAAATGTGCTGGTACTATCCAGAGCTGTCAGTATGGATTATCATGCTATATTGCAGAAAATCAATTTGATGCAACTGCTTTACCAACAGTATGTTAATCTTTTCCATTGCTGTTTTGTTGGCTGACTGAAGGAAGATATGCAGTGCATTTGAACCAAAGCAGATGTGTGCTGACAACTTAAATGCACAATCATGTTTGTGTGCTTTCTTTCTTTCTTCCATCCTTTGTAATATCATATTAAATATTAAGGTAGCAGTTTATAATCAATGACTAATGACATAAGAAAAGGAAAAAAAACAGTATACAAAGATGCTCCAGGTGAGGCTTGAACTCACAACCTCTTCATTGCTCAACAGATACTGTCTTATAAGTACTGCGCGCTGACCAATTGCGCCACTGGAGCACTTTGCAGCGTTAATTGGTTATGCTAGATGTGGATTTTATTCAATACAATCAGTACAGTCATAAGAATTGAAAAAGAAAATCATTTTTGGTGATGAATGATGAGCAACAAAGGAACATGCATGCCAGATGGCACTTGAATATGCTGTCCACGGTGATAGAAAAGGTTTAAAAAACAACAACAACAATGTTATCATAATTAATGTCATATTTTAGCTTCTGTGGTCTTTTTTTTACAAGCTAAACACTGCAAGACTGTTTTACAGTTGAAGCAAGGATAAAATATCAACTCTAGTGATGAGACACTTGCTGTAATGACTTCCAACTCAGACGGGACTTAAACCCACAACCACTGGCTTAGGAGAACAGTGCCTTATCCATTATGCCAGTTGTGCTTACTGATGTCCTTATTTAAGACTGATAGGTTTTTAATAGTCAATTATTTATTTATTTTTAAAAAGAGAAGCTGTTTACTGTGTTCTTTGCATTACCAAGTCCAGCAAGAAATGTGCTGGTACTATCCAGAGCTGTCAGTATGGATTATCATGCTATATTGCAGAAAATCAATTTGATGCAACTGCTTTACCAACAGTATGTTAATCTTTTCCATTGCTGTTTTGTTGGCTGACTGAAGGAAGATATGCAGTGCATTTGAACCAAAGCAGATGTGTGCTGACAACTTAAATGCACAATCATGTTTGTGTGCTTTCTTTCTTTCTTCCATCCTTTGTAATATCATATTAAATATTAAGGTAGCAGTTTATAATCAATGACTAATGACATAAGAAAAGGAAAAAAAAACAGTATACAAAGATGCTCCAGGTGAGGCTTGAACTCACAACCTCGGAATTGCTCAACAGATACTGTCTTATAAGTACTGCGCGCTGACCAATTGCGCCACTGGAGCACTTTGCAGCGTTAATTGGTTATGCTAGATGTGGGTTTTATTCAATACAATCAGTACAGTCATAAGAATTGAAAAAGAAAATCATTTTTGGTGATGAATGATGAGCAACAAAGGAACATGCATGCCAGATGGCACTTGAATAAGCTGTCCACGGTGATAGAAAAGGTTTAAAAAACAACAACAACAACAATGTTATCATAATTAATGTCATATTTTAGCTTCTGTGGTCTTTTTTTACAAGCTAAACACTGCAAGACTGTTTTACAGTTGAAGCAAGGATAAAATATCAACTCTAGTGATGAGACACTTGCTGTAATGACTTCCAACTCAGACGGGACTTAAACCCATAACCACTGGCTTAGGAGAACAGTGCCTTATCCATTATGCCAGTTGTGCTTACTGATGTCCTTATTTAAGACTGATAGGTTTTTAATAGTCAATTATTTATTTATTTTTAAAAAGAGAAGCTGTTTACTGTGTTCTTTGCATTACCAAGTCCAGCAAGAAATGTGCTGGTACTATCCAGAGCTGTCAGTATGGATTATCATGCTATATTGCAGAAAATCAATTTGATGCAACTGCTTTACCAACAGTATGTTAATCTTTTCCATTGCTGTTTTGTTGGCTGACTGAAGGAAGATATGCAGTGCATTTGAACCAAAGCAGATGTGTGCTGACAACTTAAATGCACAATCATGTTTGTGTGCTTTCTTTCTTTCTTTCTTTCATCCTTTGTAATATCATATTAAATATTAAGGTAGCAGTTTATAATCAATGACTAATGACATAAGAAAAGGAAAAAAAACAGTATACAAAGAAGCTCCAGGTGTGGCTTGAACTCACAACCTCGGCATCGCTCAACAGATACTATCTTATAAGTACCGCGCGCTGACCAATTGCGCCACTGGAGCACTTTGCAGCATTAATTGGTTATGCTAGATGTGGATTTTATTCAATACAATCAGTACAGTCATAAGAATTGAAAAAGAAAAACATTTTTGGTGATAAATGATGAGCAACAAAGGAACATGCATGCCAGATGGCACTTGAATAAGCTGTCCACGGTGATAGAAAAGGTTTAAAAAACAACAACAACAATGTTATCATAATTAATGTCATATTTTAGCTTCTGTGGTCATTTTTTACAAGCTAAACACTGCAAGACTGTTTTACAGTTGAAGCAAGGATAAAATATCAACTCTAGTGATGAGACACTTGCTGTAATGACTTCTACCCCATATGGGACTTGGACCCCCTGGCTTAGGAGGGCAGTGACTTATCCATTATGCCAGTGGTGCTTACTGATGTTCTTATTTAAGACTGTTAGGTTTTTAATAGTCAATTATTTATTTTTGAGGAAAAAGTGAAGCTGTTTACTGTGTTCTTTGCATTACCAAGTCCAACAAGAAATGTGCTGGTACTATCCAGAGCTTTCAGTATGGATTATCATGCTATATTGCAGAAAATCAATTTGATGCAACTGCTTTACCAACAGTATGTTAATCTTTTCCATTGCTGTTTTGTTGGCTGACTGAAGGAAGATATGCAGTGCATTTGAACCAAAGCAGATGTGTGCTGACAACTTAAATGCACAATCATGTTTGTGTTTTTTCTTTCTTACTTCCATCCTTTGTAATATCAAAATAAATATTAAGGTAGCAGTTTATAATCAATGACTAATGACATAAGAAAATGAAAAAAAAACAGTATACAAAGATGCTCCAGGTGAGGCTTGAATTCACAACCTCTTCATTGCTCAACAGATACTGTCTTATAAGTACCGCGTGCTGACCAATTGCGCCACTGGAGCACTTTGCAGCATTAACTGGTTATGCTAGATGTGGATTTTATTCAATACAATCAGTACAGTCATAAGAATTGAAAAAGAAAATCATTTTTGGTGATAAATGATGAGCAACAAAGGAACATGCATGCCAGATGGCACTTGAATAAGCTGTCCACGGTGATAGAAAAGGTTTAAAAAACAACAACAACAATGTTATCATAATTAATGTCATATTTTAGCTTCTGTGGTCATTTTTTACAAGCTAAACACTGCAAGACTGTTTTACAGTTGAAGCAAGGATAAAACATCAACTCTAGTGATGAGACACTTGCTGTAATGACTTCCAGCTCAGACAGGACTTAAACCCACAACCACTGGCTTAGGAGAACAGTGCCTTATCCATTATGCCAGTGGTGCTTACTGATGTCCTTATTTAAGACTGATAGGTTTTTAATAGTCAATTATTTATTTTTGAGGAAAAAGTGAAGCTGTTTACTGTGTTCTTTGCATTACCAAGTCCAGCAAGAAATGTGCTGGTACTATCCAGAGCTGTCAGTATGGATTATCATGCTATATTGCAGAAAATCAATTTGATGCAACTGCTTTACCAACAGTATGTTAATCTTTTCCATTGCTGTTTTGTTGGCTGACTGAAGGAAGATATGCAGTGCATTTGAACCAAAGCAGATGTGTGCTGACAACTTAAATGCACAATCATGTTTGTGTGCTTTCTTTCTTTCTTCCATCCTTTGTAATATCATATTAAATATTAAGGTAGCAGTTTATAATCAATGACTAATGACATAAGAAAAGGAAAAAAAACAGTATACAAAGATGCTCCAGGTGAGGCTTGAACTCACAACCTCTTCATTGCTCAACAGATACTGTCTTATAAGTACTGCGCGCTGACCAATTGCGCCACTGGAGCACTTTGCAGCGTTAATTGGTTATGCTAGATGTGGATTTTATTCAATACAATCAGTACAGTCATAAGAATTGAAAAAGAAAATCATTTTTGGTGATGAATGATGAGCAACAAAGGAACATGCATGCCAGATGGCACTTGAATATGCTGTCCACGGTGATAGAAAAGGTTTAAAAAACAACAACAACAATGTTATCATAATTAATGTCATATTTTAGCTTCTGTGGTCTTTTTTTTACAAGCTAAACACTGCAAGACTGTTTTACAGTTGAAGCAAGGATAAAATATCAACTCTAGTGATGAGACACTTGCTGTAATGACTTCCAACTCAGACGGGACTTAAACCCACAACCACTGGCTTAGGAGAACAGTGCCTTATCCATTATGCCAGTTGTGCTTACTGATGTCCTTATTTAAGACTGATAGGTTTTTAATAGTCAATTATTTATTTATTTTTAAAAAGAGAAGCTGTTTACTGTGTTCTTTGCATTACCAAGTCCAGCAAGAAATGTGCTGGTACTATCCAGAGCTGTCAGTATGGATTATCATGCTATATTGCAGAAAATCAATTTGATGCAACTGCTTTACCAACAGTATGTTAATCTTTTCCATTGCTGTTTTGTTGGCTGACTGAAGGAAGATATGCAGTGCATTTGAACCAAAGCAGATGTGTGCTGACAACTTAAATGCACAATTATGTTTGTGTGCTTTCTTTCTTTCTTCCATCCTTTGTAATATCATATTAAATATTAAGGTAGCAGTTTATAATCAATGACTAATGACATAAGAAAAGGAAAAAAAACAGTATACAAAGACGCTCCAGGTGAGGCTTGAACTCACAACCTCAGCATTGCTCAACAGATACTGTCTTATTAGTACCGCACGCTGACCAATTGCGCCACTGGAGCACTTTGCAGTATTAGTTGGTTATGCTAGATGTGGATTTTATTCAATACAATCAGTACAGTCATAAGAATTGAAAAAGAAAATCATTTTTGGTGATGAATGATGAGCATCAAAGGAACATACATTCCAGATGGCACTTGAATAAGCTGTCCACGGTGATAGAAAAGGTTTAAAAAACAACAACAACAATGTTATCATAATTAATGTCATATTTTAGCTTCTGTGGTCATTTTTTACAAGCTAAACACTGCAAGACTGTTTAACAGTTGAAGCAAGGATAAAATATCAACTCTAGTGATGAGACACTTGCTGTAATGACTTCCAACTCAGACGGGACTTAAACCAACAACCACTGGCTTAGGAGAACAGTGCCTTATCCATTATGCCAGTGGTGCTTACTGATGTCCTTATTTAAGACTGATAGGTTTTTAATAGTCAATTATTTATTTCTGAGAAAAAGTGAAGCTGTTTACTGTGTTCTTTGCATTACCAAGTCCAGCAAGAAATGTGCTGGTACTATCCAGAGCTGTCAGTATGGATTATCATGCTATATTGCAGAAAATCAATTTGATGCAACTGCTTTACCAACAGTATGTTAATCTTTTCCATTGCTGTTTTGTTGGCTGACTGAAGGAAGATATGCAGTGCATTTGAACCAAAGCAGATGTGTGCTGACAACTTAAATGCACAATCATGTTTGTGTTTTTTCTTTCTTTCTTCCATCCTTTGTAATATCATATTAAATATTAAGGTAGCAGTTTATAATCAATGACTAATGACATAAGAAAAGGAAAAAAAACAGTAAACAAAGATGTTCCAGATGAGGCTTGAACTCACAACCACGGCATTGCTCAACAGATACTGTCTTATAAGTTTTGCACGCTGACCAACTGCGCCACTGGAGCACTTTGCAGCATTGATTGGTTATGCTAGATGTGGATTTTATTCAATACAATCAGTACATTCATAAGAATTGAAAAAGAAAATCATTTTTGGTGATGAATGATGAGCAACAAAGGAACATGCATGCCAGATGGCACTTGAATAAGCTGTCCACGGTGATAGAAAAGGTTTAAAAAACAGCAACAACAATGTTATCATAATTAATGTCATATTTTAGCTTCTGTGGTCATTTTTTACAAGCTAAACACTGCAAGACTGTTTTACAGTTGAAGCAAGGATAAAATATCAACTCTAGTGATGAGACACTTGCTGTAATGACTTCCAACCCAGACGGGACTTAAACCCACAACCACTGGCTTAGGAGAACAGTGCCTTATCCATTATGCCAGTGGTGCTTACTGATGTTCTTATTTAAGACTGTTAGGTTTTTAATAGTCAATTATTTATTTTTGAGGAAAAAGTGAAGCTGTTTACTGTGTTCTTTGCATTACCAAGTCCAACAAGAAATGTGCTGGTACTATCCAGAGCTTTCAGTATGGATTATCATGCTATATTGCAGAAAATCAATTTATGCAACTGCTTTACCAACAGTATGTTAATCTTTTCCATTGCTGTTTTGTTGGCTGACTGAAGGAAGATATGCAGTGCATTTGAACCAAAGCAGATGTGTGCTGACAACTTAAATGCACAATCATGTTTGTGTTTTTTCTTTCTTTCTTTCATCCTTTGTAATATCATATTAAATATTAAGGTAGCAGTTTATAATCAATGACTAATGACATAAGAAAAGGAAAAAAAACAGTATACAAAGAAGCTCCAGGTGTATCTTGAACTCACAACCTCGGCATCGCTCAACAGATACTGTCTTATAAGTACCGCGTGCTGACCAATTGCGCCACTGGAGCACTTTGCAGCATTAATTGGTTATGCTAGATGTGGATTTTATTCAATACAATCAGTACAGTCATAAGAATTGAAAAAGAAAAACATTTTTGGTGATAAATGTTGAGCAACAAAGGAACATGCATGCCAGATGGCACTTGAATAAGCTGTCCACGGTGATAGAAAAGGTTTAAAAAACAACAACAACAATGTTATCATAATTAATGTAATATTTTAGCTTCTGTTGTCATTTTTTACAAGCTAAACACTGCAAGACTGTTTTACAATTGAAGCAAGGATAAAATATCAACTCTAGTGATGAGACACTTGCTGTAATGACTTCCAACTCAGACGGGACTTAAACCCACAACCACTGGCTTAGGAGAACAGTGCCTTATCCATTATGCCAGTGGTGCTTACTGATGTCCTTAATTAAGACTGATAGGTTTTTAATAGTCAATTATTTATTTTTGAAAAAAGTGAAGCTGTTTACTGTGTTCTTTGCATTACCAAGTCCAGCAAGAAATGTGCTGGTACTATCCAGAGCTGTCAGTATGGATTATCATGCTATATTGCAGAAAATCAATTTGATGCAACTGCTTTACCAACAGTATGTTAATCTTTTCCATTGCTGTTTTGTTGGCTGACTGAAGGAAGATATGCAGTGCATTTGAACCAAAGCAGATGTGTGCTGACAACTAAAATGCACCATCATGTTTGTGTTTTTTCTTTCTTTCTTCCATCCTTTGTAATATCATATTAAATATTAAGGTAGCAGTTTATAATCAATGACTAATGACATTAGAAATAGAAAAAAAAACAATGTACAAAGACGCTCCAGGTGAGGCTTGAACTCACAACTTCGGCATTGCTCTACAGATACTGTCTTATTAGTACCACACGCTGACCAATTGCGCCACTGGAGCACTTTGCAGCATTAGTTGGTTATGCTAGATGTGGATTTTATTCAATACAATCAGTACAGTCATAAGAATTGAAAAAGAAAATCATTTTTGGTGATGAATGATGAGCAACAAAGGAACATGCATGCCAGATGGCACCTGAATAAGCTGTCCACGGTGATAGAAAAGGTTTAAAAAACAACAACAACAATGTTATCATAATTAATGTCATATTTTAGCTTCTGTGGTCATTTTTTACAAGCTAAACACTGCAAGACTGTTTTACAGTTGAAGCAAGGATAAAATATCAACTCTAGTGATGAGACACTTGCTGTAATGACTTCCACCCCATATGGGACTTGGGCCCCCTGGCGTAGGAGGGCGCAGTGACTTATCCATTATGCCAGTGGTGCTTACTGATGTTCTTATTTAAGACTGTTAGGTTTTTAATAGTCAATTATTTATTTTTGAGGAAAAAGTGAAGCTGTTTACTGTGTTCTTTGCATTACCAAGTCCAACAAGAAATGTGCTGGTACTATCCAGAGCTTTCAGTATGGATTATCATGCTATATTGCAGAAAATCAATTTGATGCAACTGCTTTACCAACAGTATGTTAATCTTTTCCATTGCTGTTTTTTTGGCTGACTGAAGGAAGATATGCAGTGCATTTGAACCAAAGCAGATGTGTGCTGACAACTTAAATGCACAATCATGTTTGTGTTTTTTCTTTCTTTCTTCCATCCTTTGTAATATCATATTAAATATTAATGTAGCAGTTTATAATCAATGACTAATGACATAAGAAAAGGAAAAAAAACAGTATACAAAGAAGCTCCAGGTGAGGCTTGAACTCACAACCTCGGCATCTCTCAACAGATATTGTCTTATAAATACCGCGCGCTGACCAATTGCGCCACTGGAGCACTTTGCAGCATTAATTGGTTATGCTAGATGTGGATTTTATTCAATACAATCAGTACAGTCATAAGAATTGAAAAAGAAAATCATTTTTGGTGATAAATGATGAGCAACAAAGGAATATGCATGCCAGATGGCACTTGAATAAGCTGTCCACGGTGATAGAAAAGGTTTAAAAAACAACAACAACAATGTTATCATAATTAATGTCATATTTTAGCTTCTGTTGTCATTTTTTACAAGCTAAACACTGCAAGACTGTTTTACAGTTGAAGCAAGGATAAAATATCAACTCTAGTGATGAGACACTTGCTGTAATGACTTCCAACTCAGACCGGACTTAAACCCACAACCACTGGCTTAGGAGAACAGTGCCTTATCCATTATGCCAGTGGTGCTTACTGATGTCCTTATTTAAGACTGATAGGTTTTTAATAGTCAATTATTTCTTTTTGAAAAAAGTGAAGCTGTTTACTGTGTTCTTTGCATTACCAAGTCCAGCAAGAAATGTGCTGGTACTATCCAGAGCTGTCAGTATAGATTATCATGCTATATTGCAGAAAATCAATTTGATGCAACTGCTTTACCAACAGTATGTTAATCTTTTCCATTGCTGTTTTGTTGGCTGACTGAAGGAAGATATGCAGTGCATTTGAACCAAAGCAGAAGTGTGCTGACAACTAAAATGCACCATCATGTTTGTGTTTTTTCTTTCTTTCTTCCATCCTTTGTAATATCATATTAAATATTAAGGTAGCAGTTTATAATCAATGACTAATGACATTAGAAATAGAAAAAAAAACAGTATACAAAGACGCTCCAGGTGAGGCTTGAACTCACAACCTCAGCATTGCTCAACAGATACTGTCTTATTAGTACCGCACGCTGACCAATTGCGCCACTGGAGCACTTTGCAGTATTAGTTGGTTATGCTAGATGTGGATTTTATTCAATACAATCAGTACAGTCATAAGAATTGAAAAAGAAAATCATTTTTGGTGATGAATGATGAGCATCAAAGGAACATACATTCCAGATGGCACTTGAATAAGCTGTCCACGGTGATAGAAAAGGTTTAAAAAACAACAACAACAATGTTATCATAATTAATGTCATATTTTAGCTTCTGTGGTCATTTTTTACAAGCTAAACACTGCAAGACTGTTTTACAGTTGAAGCAAGGATAAAATATCAACTCTAGTGATGAGACACTTGCTGTAATGACTTCCACCCCATATGGGACTTGGACCTCGTGGCTTAGGAGGGCAGTGACATATCCATTATGCCAGTGGTGCTTACTGATGTTCTTATTTAAGACTGTAAGGTTTTTAATAGTCAATTATTTATTTTTGAGGAAAAAGTGAAGCTGTTTACTGTGTTTTTTTACATTACCAAGTCCAGCAAGAAATGTGCTGGTACTATCCAGAGCTGTCAGTATGGATTATCATGCTATATTGCAGAAAATCAATTTGATGCAACTGCTTTACCAACAGTATGTTAATCTTTTCCATTGCTGTTTTGTTGGCTGGCTGAAGGAAGATATGCAGTGCATTTGAACCAAAGCAGATGTGTGCTGACAACTTAAATGCACAATCATGTTTGTGTTTTTCTTTCTTTCTTCCATCCTTTGTAATATCATATTAAATATTAAGGTAGCAGTTTATAATCAATGACTAATGACATAAGAAAAGGAAAAAAAAACAGTATACAAAGATGCTCCAGGTGAGGCTTGAACTCACAACCTCGGCATTGCTCAACAGATACTGTCTTATAAATACCGCACGCTGATCAATTGCGCCACTGGAGCACTTTGCAGCATTGATTGGCTATGCTAGATGTGGATTTTATTCAATACAATCAGTACAGTCATAAGAATTGAAAAAGAAAATCATTTTTGGTGATGAATGATGAGCAACAAAGGAACATGCATGCCAGATGGCACTTGAATAAGCTGTCCACGGTGATAAAAAAGGTTTAAAAAACAACAACAACAACAATGTTATCATAATTAATGTCATATTTTAGCTTCTGTGGTCATATCATATTAAATATTAAGGCTACCAGTTTATAATCAATGACTAATGACATAAGAAAAGGAAAAAAAATAGTATACAAAGATGCTCCAGGTGAGGCTTGAACTCACAACCTCGGCATTGCTCAATAGATACTGTCTTATAAGTACCGCGCGCTGACCAATTGCGCCACTGGAACACTTTGCAGGTTTTGTTGGTTATGCTAGATGTGGATTTTATTCAATACAATCAGTACAGTCATAAGAATTGAAAAAGAAAATCATTGTTGGTGATGAATGATGAGCAACAAAGGAACATGCATCCCAGATGGCACTTGAATAAGCTGTCCACGGTGATAGAAAAGGTTTAAAAAACAACAACAATGTTATCATAATTAATGTCATATTTTAGCTTCTGTGGTCATTTTTTATAAGCTAAACACTGCAAGACGGTTTTACAGTTGAAGCAAGGATAAAATATCAACTCTGGTGATGAGACACTTGTTGTAATGACTTCCACCCCATATGGGACTTGGACCCCCTGGCTTAGGAGCGCAGTGACTTATCCATTATGCCAGTGGTGCTTACTGATGTTCTTATTTAAGACTGTTAGGTTTTTAATAGTCAATTATTTATTTTTGAGGAAAAAGTGAAGCTGTTTACTGTGTTCTTTGCATTACCAAGTCCAACAAGAAATGTGCTGGTACTATCCAGAGCTTTCAGTATGGATTATCATGCTATATTGCAGAAAATCAATTTGATGCAACTGCTTTACCAACAGTATGTTAATCTTTTTCATTGCTGTTTTGTTGGCTGAATGAAGGAAGATATGCAGTGCATTTGAACCAAAGCAGATGTGTGCTGACAACTTAAATGCACAATCATGTTTGTGTTTTTTCTTTCTTTCTTCCATCCTTTGTAATATCATATTAAATATTAAGGTAGCAGTTTATAATCAATGACTAATGACATAAGAAAAGGAAAAAAAACAGTAAACAAAGATGTTCCAGATGAGGCTTGAACTCACAACCACTGCATTGCTCAACAGATACTGTCTTATAAGTTTTGCACGCTGACCAACTGCGCCACTGGAGCACTTTGCAGCATTGATTGGTTATGCTAGATGTGGATTTTATTCAATACAATCAGTACATTCATAAGAATTGAAAAAGAAAATCATTTTTGGTGATGAATGATGAGCAACAAAGGAACATGCATGCCAGATGGCACTTGAATAAGCTGTCCACGGTGATAGAAAAGGTTTAAAAAACAGCAACAACAATGTTATCATAATTAATGTCATATTTTAGCTTCTGTGGTCATTTTTTACAAGCTAAACACTGCAAGACTGTTTTACAGTTGAAGCAAGGATAAAATATCAACTCTAGTGATGAGACACTTGCTGTAATGACTTCCAACCCAGACGGGACTTAAACCCACAACCACTGGCTTAGGAGAACAGTGCCTTATCCATTATGCCAGTGGTGCTTACTGATGTTCTTATTTAAGACTGTTAGGTTTTTAATAGTCAATTATTTATTTTTGAGGAAAAAGTGAAGCTGTTTACTGTGTTCTTTGCATTACCAAGTCCAACAAGAAATGTGCTGGTACTATCCAGAGCTTTCAGTATGGATTATCATGCTATATTGCAGAAAATCAATTTATGCAACTGCTTTACCAACAGTATGTTAATCTTTTCCATTGCTGTTTTGTTGGCTGACTGAAGGAAGATATGCAGTGCATTTGAACCAAAGCAGATGTGTGCTGACAACTTAAATGCACAATCATGTTTGTGTTTTTTCTTTCTTTCTTTCATCCTTTGTAATATCATATTAAATATTAAGGTAGCAGTTTATAATCAATGACTAATGACATAAGAAAAGGAAAAAAAACAGTATACAAAGAAGCTCCAGGTGTATCTTGAACTCACAACCTCGGCATCGCTCAACAGATACTGTCTTATAAGTACCGCGTGCTGACCAATTGCGCCACTGGAGCACTTTGCAGCATTAATTGGTTATGCTAGATGTGGATTTTATTCAATACAATCAGTACAGTCATAAGAATTGAAAAAGAAAAACATTTTTGGTGATAAATGTTGAGCAACAAAGGAACATGCATGCCAGATGGCACTTGAATAAGCTGTCCACGGTGATAGAAAAGGTTTAAAAAACAACAACAACAATGTTATCATAATTAATGTCATATTTTAGCTTCTGTTGTCATTTTTTACAAGCTAAACACTGCAAGACTGTTTTACAATTGAAGCAAGGATAAAATATCAACTCTAGTGATGAGACACTTGCTGTAATGACTTCCAACTCAGACGGGACTTAAACCCACAACCACTGGCTTAGGAGAACAGTGCCTTATCCATTATGCCAGTGGTGCTTACTGATGTCCTTAATTAAGACTGATAGGTTTTTAATAGTCAATTATTTATTTTTGAAAAAAGTGAAGCTGTTTACTGTGTTCTTTGCATTACCAAGTCCAGCAAGAAATGTGCTGGTACTATCCAGAGCTGTCAGTATGGATTATCATGCTATATTGCAGAAAATCAATTTGATGCAACTGCTTTACCAACAGTATGTTAATCTTTTCCATTGCTGTTTTGTTGGCTGACTGAAGGAAGATATGCAGTGCATTTGAACCAAAGCAGATGTGTGCTGACAACTAAAATGCACCATCATGTTTGTGTTTTTTCTTTCTTTCTTCCATCCTTTGTAATATCATATTAAATATTAAGGTAGCAGTTTATAATCAATGACTAATGACATTAGAAATAGAAAAAAAAACAATGTACAAAGACGCTCCAGGTGAGGCTTGAACTCACAACTTCGGCATTGCTCTACAGATACTGTCTTATTAGTACCACACGCTGACCAATTGCGCCACTGGAGCACTTTGCAGCATTAGTTGGTTATGCTAGATGTGGATTTTATTCAATACAATCAGTACAGTCATAAGAATTGAAAAAGAAAATCATTTTTGGTGATGAATGATGAGCAACAAAGGAACATGCATGCCAGATGGCACCTGAATAAGCTGTCCACGGTGATAGAAAAGGTTTAAAAAACAACAACAACAATGTTATCATAATTAATGTCATATTTTAGCTTCTGTGGTCATTTTTTACAAGCTAAACACTGCAAGACTGTTTTACAGTTGAAGCAAGGATAAAATATCAACTCTAGTGATGAGACACTTGCTGTAATGACTTCCACCCCATATGGGACTTGGGCCCCCTGGCGTAGGAGGGCGCAGTGACTTATCCATTATGCCAGTGGTGCTTACTGATGTTCTTATTTAAGACTGTTAGGTTTTTAATAGTCAATTATTTATTTTTGAGGAAAAAGTGAAGCTGTTTACTGTGTTCTTTGCATTACCAAGTCCAACAAGAAATGTGCTGGTACTATCCAGAGCTTTCAGTATGGATTATCATGCTATATTGCAGAAAATCAATTTGATGCAACTGCTTTACCAACAGTATGTTAATCTTTTCCATTGCTGTTTTTTTGGCTGACTGAAGGAAGATATGCAGTGCATTTGAACCAAAGCAGATGTGTGCTGACAACTTAAATGCACAATCATGTTTGTGTTTTTTCTTTCTTTCTTCCATCCTTTGTAATATCATATTAAATATTAAGGTAGCAGTTTATAATCAATGACTAATGACATAAGAAAAGGAAAAAAAACAGTATACAAAGAAGCTCCAGGTGAGGCTTGAACTCACAACCTCGGCATCTCTCAACAGATATTGTCTTATAAATACCGCGCGCTGACCAATTGCGCCACTGGAGCACTTTGCAGCATTAGTTGGTTATGCTAGATGTGGATTTTATTCAATACAATCAGTACAGTCATAAGAATTGAAAAAGAAAATCATTTTTGGTGATAAATGATGAGCAACAAAGGAATATGCATGCCAGATGGCACTTGAATAAGCTGTCCACGGTGATAGAAAAGGTTTAAAAAACAACAACAACAATGTTATCATAATTAATGTCATATTTTAGCTTCTGTTGTCATTTTTTACAAGCTAAACACTGCAAGACTGTTTTACAGTTGAAGCAAGGATAAAATATCAACTCTAGTGATGAGACACTTGCTGTAATGACTTCCAACTCAGACCGGACTTAAACCCACAACCACTGGCTTAGGAGAACAGTGCCTTATCCATTATGCCAGTGGTGCTTACTGATGTCCTTATTTAAGACTGATAGGTTTTTAATAGTCAATTATTTCTTTTTGAAAAAAGTGAAGCTGTTTACTGTGTTCTTTGCATTACCAAGTCCAGCAAGAAATGTGCTGGTACTATCCAGAGCTGTCAGTATGGATTATCATGCTATATTGCAGAAAATCAATTTGATGCAACTGCTTTACCAACAGTATGTTAATCTTTTCCATTGCTGTTTTGTTGGCTGACTGAAGGAAGATATGCAGTGCATTTGAACCAAAGCAGAAGTGTGCTGACAACTAAAATGCACCATCATGTTTGTGTTTTTTCTTTCTTTCTTCCATCCTTTGTAATATCATATTAAATATTAAGGTAGCAGTTTATAATCAATGACTAATGACATTAGAAATAGAAAAAAAAACAGTATACAAAGACGCTCCAGGTGAGGCTTGAACTCACAACCTCAGCATTGCTCAACAGATACTGTCTTATTAGTACCGCACGCTGACCAATTGCGCCACTGGAGCACTTTGCAGTATTAGTTGGTTATGCTAGATGTGGATTTTATTCAATACAATCAGTACAGTCATAAGAATTGAAAAAGAAAATCATTTTTGGTGATGAATGATGAGCATCAAAGGAACATACATTCCAGATGGCACTTGAATAAGCTGTCCACGGTGATAGAAAAGGTTTAAAAAACAACAACAACAATGTTATCATAATTAATGTCATATTTTAGCTTCTGTGGTCATTTTTTACAAGCTAAACACTGCAAGACTGTTTTACAGTTGAAGCAAGGATAAAATATCAACTCTAGTGATGAGACACTTGCTGTAATGACTTCCACCCCATATGGGACTTGGACCTCGTGGCTTAGGAGGGCAGTGACATATCCATTATGCCAGTGGTGCTTACTGATGTTCTTATTTAAGACTGTAAGGTTTTTAATAGTCAATTATTTATTTTTGAGGAAAAAGTGAAGCTGTTTACTGTGTTTTTTTACATTACCAAGTCCAGCAAGAAATGTGCTGGTACTATCCAGAGCTGTCAGTATGGATTATCATGCTATATTGCAGAAAATCAATTTGATGCAACTGCTTTACCAACAGTATGTTAATCTTTTCCATTGCTGTTTTGTTGGCTGGCTGAAGGAAGATATGCAGTGCATTTGAACCAAAGCAGATGTGTGCTGACAACTTAAATGCACAATCATGTTTGTGTTTTTCTTTCTTTCTTCCATCCTTTGTAATATCATATTAAATATTAAGGTAGCAGTTTATAATCAATGACTAATGACATAAGAAAAGGAAAAAAAACCAGTATACAAAGATGCTCCAGGTGAGGCTTGAACTCACAACCTCGGCATTGCTCAACAGATACTGTCTTATAAATACCGCACGCTGATCAATTGCGCCACTGGAGCACTTTGCAGCATTGATTGGCTATGCTAGATGTGGATTTTATTCAATACAATCAGTACAGTCATAAGAATTGAAAAAGAAAATCATTTTTGGTGATGAATGATGAGCAACAAAGGAACATGCATGCCAGATGGCACTTGAATAAGCTGTCCACGGTGATAAAAAAGGTTTAAAAAACAACAACAACAACAATGTTATCATAATTAATGTCATATTTTAGCTTCTGTGGTCATATCATATTAAATATTAAGGCTACCAGTTTATAATCAATGACTAATGACATAAGAAAAGGAAAAAAAATAGTATACAAAGATGCTCCAGGTGAGGCTTGAACTCACAACCTCGGCATTGCTCAATAGATACTGTCTTATAAGTACCGCGCGCTGACCAATTGCGCCACTGGAACACTTTGCAGGTTTTGTTGGTTATGCTAGATGTGGATTTTATTCAATACAATCAGTACAGTCATAAGAATTGAAAAAGAAAATCATTGTTGGTGATGAATGATGAGCAACAAAGGAACATGCATCCCAGATGGCACTTGAATAAGCTGTCCACGGTGATAGAAAAGGTTTAAAAAACAACAACAATGTTATCATAATTAATGTCATATTTTAGCTTCTGTGGTCATTTTTTATAAGCTAAACACTGCAAGACGGTTTTACAGTTGAAGCAAGGATAAAATATCAACTCTGGTGATGAGACACTTGTTGTAATGACTTCCACCCCATATGGGACTTGGACCCCCTGGCTTAGGAGCGCAGTGACTTATCCATTATGCCAGTGGTGCTTACTGATGTTCTTATTTAAGACTGTTAGGTTTTTAATAGTCAATTATTTATTTTTGAGGAAAAAGTGAAGCTGTTTACTGTGTTCTTTGCATTACCAAGTCCAACAAGAAATGTGCTGGTACTATCCAGAGCTTTCAGTATGGATTATCATGCTATATTGCAGAAAATCAATTTGATGCAACTGCTTTACCAACAGTATGTTAATCTTTTTCATTGCTGTTTTGTTGGCTGAATGAAGGAAGATATGCAGTGCATTTGAACCAAAGCAGATGTGTGCTGACAACTTAAATGCACAATCATGTTTGTGTTTTTTCTTTCTTTCTTCCATCCTTTGTAATATCATATTAAATATTAAGGTAGCAGTTTATAATCAATGACTAATGACATAAGAAAAGGAAAAAAAATAGTGTACAAAGATGCTCCAAGTGAGGCTTGAACTCACAACATCGACATTGCTCAACAGATACTGTCTTATAAGTACCGCGCGCTGACCAATTGCGCCACTGGAGCACTTTGCAGCATTAATTGGTTATGCTAGATGTGGATTTTATTCAATACAATCAGTACAGTCATAAGAATTGAAAAAGAAAATTATTTTTGGTGATGAATGATGAGCAACAAAGGAACATGCATGCCAGATGGCACTTGAATAAGCTGTCCACTGTGATAGTATAGGTTTAAAAAACAACAACAACAATGTTATCATAATTAATGTCATATTTTAGCTTCTGTGGTCATGTTTTACAAGCTAAACACTGCAAGAAGGTTTTACAGTTGAAGCAAGGATAAAATATCAACTCTAGTGATGAGACACTTGCTGTAATGACTTCCACCCCATATGGGACTTGGACCCCGTGGCTTAGGAGGGCAGTGACTTATCCATTATGCCAGTGGTGCTTACTGATGTTCTTATTTAAGACTGTTATTTTTTTAATAGTCAATTATTTATTTTTGATGAAAAAGTGAAGCTGTTTACTGTGTTCTTTGCATTACCAAGTCCAGCAAGAAATGTGCTGGTACTATCCAGAGCTGTCAGTATGGATTATCATGCTATATTGCAGAAAATCAATTTGATGCAACTGCTTTACCAACAGTATGTTAATCTTTTCCATTGCTGTTTTGTTGGCTGACTGAAGGAAGATATGCAGTGCATTTGAACCAAAGCAGATGTGTGCTGACAACTTAAATGCACAATCATGTTTGTGTTTTTTCTTTCTTTCTTCCATCCTTTGTAATATCATATTAAATATTAAGGTAGCAGTTTATAATCAATGACTAATGACATAAGAAAAGGAAAACAAACAGTATACAAAGATGCTCCAGGTGAGGCTTGAACTCACAACTTCGGCATTGCTCAACAGATACTGTCTTATAAGTACCGCGCGCTGACCAATTGCACCACTGGAGCACTTTGCAGCATTTATTGGTTATGCTAGATGTGGATTTTATTCAATACAATCAGTACAGTCATAAGAATTGAAAAAGAAAATCATTGTTAGTGATGAATGATGAGCAACAAAGAAACATGCATGCCAGATGGCACTTGAATAAGCTGTCCACGGTGATAGAAAAGGCTTAAACAACAACAACAACAATGTTATCATAATTAATGTCATATTTTAGCTTCTGTGGTCATTTTTTATAAGCTAAACACTGCAAGACTGTTTTACAGTTGAAGCAAGGATAAAATATCAACTCTAGTGATGAGACACTTGCTGTAATGACTTCCACCCCATATGGGACTTGGACCCCCTGGCTTAGGAGGGCAGTGACTTATCCATTATGCCAGTGGTGCTTACTGATGTTCTTATTTAAGACTGATAGGTTTTTAATAGTCAATTATTTATTTTTGAAAAAAAGTGAAGCTGTTTACTGTGTTCTTTGCATTACCAAGTCCAGCAAGAAATGTGCTGGTACTATCCAGAGCTGTCAGTATGGATTATCATGCTATATTGCAGAAAATCAATTTGATGCAACTGCTTTACCAACAGTATGTTAATCTTTTCCATTGCTGTTTTGTTGGCTGACTGAAGGAAGATATGCAGTGCATTTGAACCAAAGCAGATGTGTGCTGACAACTTAAATGCACAATCATGTTTGTGTTTTTTCTTTCTTTCTTCCATCCTTTGTAATATCATATTAAATATTAAGGTAGCAGTTTATAATCAATTACTAATGACATAAGAAAAGGAAAAAAAAACAGTATTCAAATATGCTCCAGGTGAGGTTTGAACTCACAACCTCGGCATTGCTCAACAGATACTGTCTTATAAGTACCACGCGCTGACCAATTGCGCCACTGGAGCACTTTGCTGGATTAATTGGTTATGCTAGATGTGGATTTTATTCAATACAATCAGTACAGTCATAAGAATTGAAAAAGAAAATCATTTTTGGTGATGAATGATGAGCAACAAAGGAACATGCATGCCAGATGGCACTTGAATAAGCTGTCCACGGTGATAGAAAAGGTTTAAAAAACAACAAAAACAATGTTATCATAATTAATGTCATATTTTAGCTTCTGTGGTCATTTTTTACAAGCTGAACACTGCAAGACTATTTTACAGTTGAAGCAAGGATAAAATATCAACTCTAGTGATGAGACACTTGCTGTAATGACTTCCAACTCAGACAGGACTTAAACCCACAACCAATGGCTTAGGAGACCAGTGCCTTACCCATTATGCCAGTGGTGCTTACTGATGTTCATATTTAAGACTGTTAGGTTTTTCATAGTCAATTATTTATTTTTGAGGAAAAAGTGAAGCTGGTTACTGTGTTCTTTGCATTACCAAGTCCAGCAAGAAATGTGCTGGTACTATCCAGAGCTGTCAGTATGGATTATCATGCTATATTGCAGAAAATCAATTTGATGCAACTGCTTTACCAACAGTATGTTAATCTTTTCCATTGCTGTTTTGTTGGCTGACTGAAGGAAGATATGCAGTGCATTTGAACCAAAGCAGATGTGTGCTGACAACTTAAATGCACAATCATGTTTGTGTTTTTTCTTTCTTTCTTCCATCCTTTGTAATATCATATTAAATACAAAGGTAGCAGTTTATAATCAATGACTAATGACATAAGAAAAGGAAAAAAAAAACAGTATACAAAGATGCTCCAGGTGAGGCATGAACTCACAACCTCGGCATCGCTCAACAGATACTGTCTTATAAATACCGCGTGCTGACCAATTGCACCACTGGAGCACTTTGCAGCATTAATTGGTTATGCTAGATGTGGATTTTATTCAATACAATCAGTACAGTCATAAGAATTGAAAAAGAAAATCATTTTTGGAGATGAATGATGAGCAACAAAGGAACATGCATGCCAGATGGCACTTGAATAAGCTGTCCACGGTGATAGAAAAGGTTTAAAAAACAACAAAAACAATGTTATCATAATTAATGTCATATTTTAGCTTCTGTGGTCATTTTTTACAAGCTAAACACTGCAAGACTGTTTTACAGTTGAAGCAAGGATAAAATATCAACTGTAGTGATGAGACACTTGCTGTAATGACTTCCACCCCATATGGGACTTGGACCCCGTGGCTTAGGAGGGCAGTGACTTATCCATTATGCCAGTGGTGCTTACTGATGTTCTTATTTAAGACTATTAGGTTTTTAATAGTCAATTATTTATTTTTGAGGAAAAAGTGAAGCTGTTTACTGTGTTCTTTGCATTACCAAGTCCAGCAAGAAATGTGCTGGTACTATCCAGAGCTGTCAGTATGGATTATCATGCTATATTGCAGAAAATCAATTTGATGCAACTGCTTTACCAACAGTATGTTAATCTTTTCCATTGCTGTTTTGTTGGCTGGCTGAAGGAAGATATGCAGTGCATTTGAACCAAAGCAGATGTGTGCTGACAACTAAAATGCACAATCATGTTTGTGTTTTTCTTTCTTTCTTCCATCCTTTGTAATATCATATTAAATATTAAGGTAGCAGTTTATAATCAATGACTAATGACATAAGAAAAGGAAAAAAACAGTATATAAAGATGCTCCAGGTGAGGCTTGAACTCACAACCTCGGCATTGCTCAACAGATACTGTCTTATAAGACCCATGCACTGATCAATTGCGCCACTGGAGCACTTTGCAGCATTTATTGGTTATGCTAGATGTGGATTTTATTCAATACAATCAGTACAGTCATAAGAATTGAAAAAGAAAATCATTGTTGGTGATGAATGATGAGCAACAAAGGAACATGCATGCCAGATGGCACTTGAATAAGCTGTCCACGGTGATAGAAAAGGCTTAAACAACAACAACAATGTTATCATAATTAATGTCATATTTTAGCTTCTGTGGTCATTTTTTATAAGCTAAACACTGCAAGACTGTTTTACAGTTGAAGCAAGGATAAAATATCAACTCTAGTGATGAGACACTTGCTGTAATGACTTCCACCCCATATGGGACTTGGACCCCCTGGCTTAGGAGGGCAGTGACTTATCCATTATGCCAGTGGTGCTTACTGATGTTCTTATTTAAGACTGTTAGGTTTTTAATAGTCAATTATTTATTTTTGAGGAAAAAGTGAAGCTGTTTACTGTGTTCTTTGCATTACCAAGTCCAACAAGAAATGTGCTGGTACTATCCAAAGCTTTCAGTATGGATTATCATGCTATATTGCAGAAAATCAATTTGATGCAACTGCTTTACCAACAGTATGTTAATCTTTTTCATTGCTGTTTTGTTGGCTGCCTGAAGGAAGATATGCAGTGCATTTGAACCAAAGCAGATGTGTGCTGACAACTTAAATGCACAATCATGTTAGTGTTTTTTCTTTCTTTCTTCCATCCTTTGTAATATCAAAATAAATATTAAGGTAGCAGTTTATAATCAATGACTAATGACATAAGAAAAGGAAAAAAAAAACAGTATACAAAGATGCTCCAGGTGAGGCATGAACTCACAACCTCGGCATCGCTCAACAGATACTGTCTTATAAATACCGCGTGCTGACCAATTGCACCACTGGAGCACTTTGCAGCATTAATTGGTTATGCTAGATGTGGATTTTATTCAATACAATCAGTACAGTCATAAGAATTGAAAAAGAAAATCATTTTTGGAGATGAATGATGAGCAACAAAGGAACATGCATGCCAGATGGCACTTGAATAAGCTGTCCACGGTGATAGAAAAGGTTTAAAAAACAACAACAACAATGTTATCATAATTAATGTCATATTTTAGCTTCTGTGGTCATTTTTTACAAGCTAAACACTGCAAGACTGTTTTACAGTTGAAGCAAGGATAAAATATCAACTGTAGTGATGAGACACTTGCTGTAATGACTTCCACCCCATATGGGACTTGGACCCCGTGGCTTAGGAGGGCAGTGACTTATCCATTATGCCAGTGGTGCTTACTGATGTTCTTATTTAAGACTATTAGGTTTTTAATAGTCAATTATTTATTTTTGAGGAAAATGTGAAGCTGTTTACTGTGTTCTTTGCATTACCAAGTCCAGCAAGAAATGTGCTGGTACTATCCAGAGCTGTCAGTATGGATTATCATGCTATATTGCAGAAAATCAATTTGATGCAACTGCTTTACCAACAGTATGTTAATCTTTTCCATTGCTGTTTTGTTGGCTGGCTGAAGGAAGATATGCAGTGCATTTGAACCAAAGCAGATGTGTGCTGACAACTTAAATGCACAATCATGTTTGTGTTTTTCTTTCTTTCTTCCATCCTTTGTAATATCATATTAAATATTAAGGTAGCAGTTTATAATCAATGACTAATGACATAAGAAAAGGAAAAAAACAGTATATAAAGATGCTCCAGGTGAGGCTTGAACTCACAACCTCGGCATTGCTCAACAGATACTGTCTTATAAGACCTATGCACTGATCAATTGCGCCACTGGAGCACTTTGCAGCATTTATTGGTTATGCTAGATGTGGATTTTATTCAATACAATCAGTACAGTCATAAGAATTGAAAAAGAAAATCATTGTTGGTGATGAATGATGAGCAACAAAGGAACATGCATGCCAGATGGCACTTGAATAAGCTGTCCACGGTGATAGAAAAGGCTTAAACAACAACAACAATGTTATCATAATTAATGTCATATTTTAGCTTCTGTGGTCATTTTTTATAAGCTAAACACTGCAAGACTGTTTTACAGTTGAAGCAAGGATAAAATATCAACTCTAGTGATGAGACACTTGCTGTAATGACTTCCACCCCATATGGGACTTGGACCCCCTGGCTTAGGAGGGCAGTGACATCCATTATGCCAGTGGTGCTTACTGATGTTCTTATTTAAGACTGTTAGGTTTTTAATAGTCAATTATTTATTTTTGAGGAAAAAGTGAAGCTGTTTACTGTGTTCTTTGCATTACCAAGTCCAACAAGAAATGTGCTGGTACTATCCAAAGCTTTCAGTATGGATTATCATGCTATATTGCAGAAAATCAATTTGATGCAACTGCTTTACCAACAGTATGTTAATCTTTTTCATTGCTGTTTTGTTGGCTGCCTGAAGGAAGATATGCAGTGCATTTGAACCAAAGCAGATGTGTGCTGACAACTTAAATGCACAATCATGTTAGTGTTTTTTCTTTCTTTCTTCCATCCTTTGTAATATCAAAATAAATATTAAGGTAGCAGTTTATAATCAATGACTAATGACATAAGAAAAGGAAAAAAAACAGTATACAAAGATGCTCCAGGTGAGGCTTGAACTCACAACCTCGGCATTGCTCAACAGATACTGTCTTATAAGTACCGCGCGCTGACCAATTGCGCCACAGGAGCACCTTGCAGCATTAATTGGTTATGCTAGATGTGGATTTTTTTCAATACAATCAGTACAGTCATAAGAATTGAAAAAGAAAATCATTTTTGGTGATAAATGATGAGCAACAAAGGAACATGCATGCCAGATGGCACTTGAATAAGCTGTCCACGGTGATAGAAAAGGTTTAAAAAACAACAACAACAACAACAACAACAACAATGTTATAATTAATGTAATATTTTAGCTTATGTGGTCATTTTTTACAAGCTAAACACTGCAAGACTGTTTTACAGTTGAAGCAAGGATAAAATATCAACTCTAGTGATGAGACACTTGCTGTAATGACTTCCAACTCAGACGGGACTTAAACCCACAACCACTGGCTTAGGAGAACAGTGCCTTACCCATTATGCCAGTGGTGCTTACTGATGTTTTTATTTAAGACTGTTAGGTTTCTAATAGTCAATTATTTATTCTTGAGGAAAAAGTGAAGCTGTTTACTGTGTTCTTTGCATTACCAAGTCCAGCAAGAAATGTGCTGGTACTATCCAGAGCTGTCAGTATGGATTATCATGCTATATTGCAGAAAATCAATTTGATGCAACTGCTTTACCAACAGTATGTTAATCTTTTCCATTGCTGTTTTGTTGGCTGACTGAAGGAAGATATGCAGTGCATTTGAACCAAAGCAGATGTGTGCTGACAACTTAAATGCACAATCATGTTTGTGTTTTTTCTTTCTTTTTTCCATCCTTTGTAATATTATATTAAATATTAAGGTAGCAGTTTATAATCAATGACTAATGACATAAGAAAAGGAAAAAAAAACAGTATGCTCCAGGTGATGCTTGAACTCACAACCTCGGCATTGCTCAACAGATTCTGTCTTATAAGAACCGCACGCTGACCAATTGCGCCACTGGAGCACTTTACAGCATTAATTGGTTATGCTAGATGTGGATTTCATTCAATACAATCAGTACAGTCATAAGAATTGAAAAATAAAATCATTTTTGGTAAATGAATGATGAGCAACAAAGGAACATGCATGCCAGATGGCACTTGAATAAGCTGTCCACGGTGATAGAAAAGGTTTAAAAAATAACAACAACAATGTTATCATAATTAATGTAATATTTTAGCTTCTGTGGTAATTTTTTACAAGCTAAACACTGCAAGACTGTTTTATAGTTGAAGCAAGGATAAAATATCAACTCTAGTGATGAGACACTTGCTGTAATGACTTCCAACGCAGACGGGACTTAAACCCACAACGACTGGCTTAGGAGAACAGTGCCTTATCCATTATGCCAGTGGTGCTTACTGATGTCCTTATTTAAGACTGATAGGTTTTTAATAGTCAATTATTTATTTTTGAAGAAAAGTTAAGCTGTTTACTGTGTTCTTTGCATTGCCAAGTCCAGCAAGAAATGTGCTGGTACTGTCCAGAGCTGTCAGTATGGATTATCATGCTATATTGCAGAAAATCAATTTGATGCAACTGCTTTACCAACAGTATGTTAATCTTTTCCATTGCTGTTTTGTTGGCTGACTGAAGGAAGATATGCAGTGCATTTGAACCAAAGCAGATGTGTGCTGACAACTTAAATGCACAATCATGTTTGTGTTTTTTCTTTCTTTCTTCCATCCTTTGTAATATCATATTAAATACTAAGGTAGCAGTTTATAATCAATGACTAATGACATAAGAAAAGGAAAAAAAAACAGTATACAAAGATGCTCCAGGTGAGGCTTGAACTCACAACTTCAGCATTGCTCAACAGATACTGTCTTATAAGTACCGTGCGCTGACCAATTGCGCCACTGGAGCACTTTGCAGCATTAGTTGGTTATGCTAGATGTGGATTTTATTCAATACAATCAGTACAGTCATAAGAATTGAAAAAGAAAATCATTGTTAGTGATGAATGATGAGCAACAAAGAAACATGCATGCCAGATGGCACTTGAATAAGCTGTCCACGGTGATAGAATAAGGCTTAAACAACAACAACAATGTTATCATAATTAATGTCATATTTTAGCTTCTGTGGTCATTTTTTATAAGCTAAACACTGCAAGACTGTTTTACAGTTGAAGCAAGGATAAAATATCAAATCTAGTGATGAGACACTTGCTGTAATGACTTCCACCCCATATGGGACTTGGACCCCGTGGCTTAGGAGGGCAGTGACTTATCCATTATGCCAGTGGTGCTTACTGATGTTCTTATTTAAGACTGTTATTTTTTTAATAGTCAATTATTTATTTTTGATGAAAAAGTGAAGCTGTTTACTGTGTTCTTTGCATTACCAAGTCCAGCAAGAAATGTGCTGGTACTATCCAGAGCTGTCAGTATGGATTATCATGCTATATTGCAGAAAATCAATTTGATGCAACTGCTTTACCAACAGTATGTTAATCTTTTCCATTGCTGTTTTGTTGGCTGACTGAAGGAAGATATGCAGTGCATTTGAACCAAAGCAGATGTGTGCTGAAAACTTAAATGCACAATCATGTTTGTGTTTTTTCTTTCTTTCTTCCATCCTTTGTAATATCATATTAAATATTAAGGTAGCAGTTTATAATCAATGACTAATGACATAAGAAAAGGAAAACAAACAGTATACAAAGATGCTCCAGGTGAGGCTTGAACTCACAACTTCGGCATTGCTCAACAGATACTGTCTTATAAGTACCGCGCGCTGACCAATTGCACCACTGGAGCACTTTGCAGCATTAATTGGTTATGCTAGATGTGGATTTTATTCAATACAATCAGTACAGTCATAAGAATTGAAAAAGAAAATCATTGTTAGTGATGAATGATGAGCAACAAAGAAACATGCATGCCAGATGGCACTTGAATAAGCTGTCCACGGTGATAGAAAAGGCTTAAACAACAACAACAATGTTATCATAATTAATGTCATATTTTAGCTTCTGTGGTCATTTTTTATAAGCTAAACACTGCAAGACTGTTTTACAGTTGAAGCAAGGATAAAATATCAACTCTAGTGATGAGACACTTGCTGTAATGACTTCCACCCCATATGGGACTTGGACCCCCTGGCTTAGGAGGGCAGTGACTTATCCATTATGCCAGTGGTGCTTACTGATGTTCTTATTTAAGACTGATAGGTTTTTAATAGTCAATTATTTATTTTTGAAAAAAAGTGAAGCTGTTTACTGTGTTCTTTGCATTACCAAGTCCAGCAAGAAATGTGCTGGTACTATCCAGAGCTGTCAGTATGGATTATCATGCTATATTGCAGAAAATCAATTTGATGCAACTGCTTTACCAACAGTATGTTAATCTTTTCCATTGCTGTTTTGTTGGCTGACTGAAGGAAGATATGCAGTGCATTTGAACCAAAGCAGATGTGTGCTGACAACTTAAATGCACAATCATGTTTGTGTTTTTTCTTTCTTTCTTCCATCCTTTGTAATATCATATTAAATATTAAGGTAGCAGTTTATAATCAATTACTAATGACATAAGAAAAGGAAAAAAAAACAGTATTCAAATATGCTCCAGGTGAGGTTTGAACTCACAACCTCGGCATTGCTCAACAGATACTGTCTTATAAGTACCACGCGCTGACCAATTGCGCCACTGGAGCACTTTGCTGGATTAATTGGTTATGCTAGATGTGGATTTTATTCAATACAATCAGTACAGTCATAAGAATTGAAAAAGAAAATCATTTTTGGTGATGAATGATGAGCAACAAAGGAACATGCATGCCAGATGGCACTTGAATAAGCTGTCCACGGTGATAGAAAAGGTTTAAAAAACAACAAAAACAATGTTATCATAATTAATGTCATATTTTAGCTTCTGTGGTCATTTTTTACAAGCTGAACACTGCAAGACTATTTTACAGTTGAAGCAAGGATAAAATATCAACTCTAGTGATGAGACACTTGCTGTAATGACTTCCAACTCAGACGGGACTTAAACCCACAACCACTGGCTTAGGAGAACAGTGCCTTATCCATTATGCCAGTGGTGCTTACTGATGTCCTTATTTAAAACTGATAGGTTTTTAATAGTCAATTATTTATTTTTGAAAAAAAGTGAAGCTGTTTACTGTGTTCTTTGCATTACCAAGTCCAGCAAGAAATGTGCTGGTACTATCCAGAGCTGTCAGTATGGATTATCATGCTATATTGCAGAAAATCAATTTGATGCAACTGCTTTACCAACAGTATGTTAATCTTTTCCATTGCTGTTTTGTTGGCTGACTGAAGGAAGATATGCAGTGCATTTGAACCAAAGCAGATGTGTGCTGACAACTTAAATGCACAATCATGTTTGTGTTTTTCTTTCTTTCTTCCATCCTTTGTAATATCATATTAAATATTAAGGTAGCAGTTTATAATCAATGACTAATGACATAAGAAAAGGAAAAAAAAACAGTATGCTCCAGGTGAGGCTTGAACTCACAACCTCGGCATTGCTCAACAGATTCTGTCTTATAAGAACCACGCGCTGACCAATTGCGCCACTGGAGCACTTTGCAGCATTAATTGGTTATGCTAGATGTGGATTTTATTCAATACAATCAGTACAGTCATAAGAATTGAAAAATAAAATCATTTTTGGTGATGAATGATGAGCAACAAAGGAACATGCATGCCAGACGGCACTTGAGTAAGCTGTCCACAGTGATAGAAAAGGTTTAAAAAATAACAACAACAATGTTATCATAATTAATGTCATATTTTAGCTTCTGTGGTCATTTTTTACAAGCTAAACACTGCAAGACTGTTTTACAGTTGAAGCAAGGATAAAATATCAACTCTAGTGATGAGACACTTGCTGTAATGACTTCCAACTCAGACGGGACTTAAACCCACAACCACAGGCTTAGGAGAACAGTGCCTTACTCATTATGCCAGTGGTGCTTACTGATGTTCTTATTTAAGACTGTTAGGTTTTTAATAGTCAATTATTTATTTTTGAGGAAAAAGTGAAGCTGTTTACTGTGTTCTTTGCATTACCAAGTCCAGCAACAAAAGTGCTGGTACTATCCAGAGCTGTCAGTATGGATTATCATGCTATATTGCAGAAAATCAATTTGATGCAACTGCTTTACCAACAGTATGTTCATCTTTTCCATTGCTGTTTTGTTGGCTGACTGAAGGAAGATATGCAGTGCATTTGAAACAAAGCAGATGTGTGCTGACAACTTAAATGCACAATCATGTTTGTGTTTTTTCTTTCTTTCTTCCATCCTTTGTAATATCATATTACATATTAAGGTAGCAGTTTATAATCAATGACTAATGACATAAGAAAAGGAAAAAAAACAGTATACAAAGATGCTCCAGGTGAGGCTGAAACTCACAACTTTGGCATTGCTCAACAGATACTGTCTTATAAGTACCGTGCGCTGACCAATTGCGCCACTGGAGCACTTTGCAGCATTAGTTGGTTATGCTAGATGTGGATTTTATTCAATACAATCAGTACAGTCATAAGAATTGAAAAAGAAAATCATTTTTGGTGATAAATGATGAGCAACAAAGGAACATGCATGCCAGATGGCACTTGAATAAGCTGTCCACGGTGATAGAAAAGGTTTAAAAAAACAACAACAACAATGTTATCATAATTAATGTCATATTTTAGCTTCTGTGGTCATTTTTTACAAGCTAAACACTGCAAGACTGTTTTACAGTTGAAGCAAGGATAAAATATCAACTTTAGTGACGAAAAACTTGCTGTAATGATTTCCAACTCAGACGGGACTTAAACCCACAACCACTGGCTTAGGAGAACAGTGCCTTACCCATTATGCAAGTGGTGCTTACTGATGTTCTTATTTAAGACTGTTAGGTTTTTAATAGTCAATTATTTATTTTTGAGGAAAAAGTGAAGCTGTTTACTGTGTTCTTTGCATTACCAAGTCCAGCAAGAAATGTGCTGGTACTATCCAGAGCTGTCAGTATGGATTATCATGCTATATTGCAGAAAATCTATTTGATGCAACTGCTTTACCTACAGTATGTTAATCTTTTCCATTGCTGTTTTGTTGGCTGACTGAAGGAAGATATGCAGTGCATTTGAACCAAAGCAGATGTGTGCTGACAACTTAAATGCACAATCATGTTTGTGTTTTTTCTTTCTTTCTTCCATCCTTTGTAATATCATATTAAATATTAAGGTAGCAGTTTATAATCAATGACTAATGACATAAGAAAAGGAAAAAAAAAACAGTATACAAAGATGCTCCAGGTGAGGCTTGAACTCACAACCTCGGCATCGCTCAACAGATACTGTCTTATAAGTACCGCGCGCTGACCAATTGCGCCACTGGAGCACTTTGCAGCAATAATTGGTTATGCTAGATGTGGATTTTATTCAATACAATCAGTACAGTCATAAGAATTGAAAAAGAAAATCATTTATGGTGATGAATGATGAGCAACAAAGGAACATGCATGCCAGACGGCACTTGAATAAGCTGTCCACGGTGATAGAAAAGGTTTAAAAAACAACAACAACAATGTTATCATAATTAATGTCATATTTTAGCTCTGTGGTCATTTTTTACAAGCTAAACACTGCAAGACTGTTTTACAGTTGAAGCAAGGATAAAATATCAACTCTAGTGATGAGACACTTGCTGTAATGACTTCCACCCCATATGGGACTTGGACCCCGTGGCTTAGGAGGGCAGTGACTTATCCATTATGCCACTTGCTGTAATGACTTCCAACTCAGACGGGACTTAAACCCACAACGACTGGCTTAGGAGAACAGTGCCTTATCCATTATGCCAGTGGTGCTTACTGATGTCCTTATTTAAGACTGATAGGTTTTTAATAGTCAATTATTTATTTTTGAAGAAAAGTTAAGCTGTTTACAGTGTTCTTTGCATTGCCAAGTCCAGCAAGAAATGTGCTGGTACTATCCAGAGCTGTCAGTATGGATTATCATGCTATATTGCAGAAAATCAATTTGATGCAACTGCTTTACCAACAGTATGTTAATCTTTTCCATTGCTGTTTTGTTGGCTGACTGAAGGAAGATATGCAGTGCATTTGAACCAAAGCAGATGTGTGCTGACAACTTAAATGCACAATCATGTTTGTGTTTTTTCTTTCTTTCTTCCATCCTTTGTAATATCATATCAAATATTACGGTAGCAGTTTATAATCAATGACTAATGACATAAGAAAAGGAAAAAAAAAACAGTATACAAAGATGCTCCAGGTGAGGCTTGAACTTACAACCTCTGCATTGCTCAACAGATACTGTCTTATAAGTACCGTGCACTGACAAATTGCACCACTGGAGCACTTCGCAGCATTAATTGGTTATGTTAGATGTGGATTTTATTCAATACAATAAGTACAGTCATAAGAATTGAAAAAGAAAATCATTTTTGGTGATGAATGATGAGCAACAAAGGAACATGCATGCCAGATGGCACTTGAATAAGCTGTCCACGGTGATAGAAAAGGTTTAAAAAACAACAACAACAACAATGTTATCATAATTAATGTCATATTTTAGCTCTGTGGTCATTTTTTACAAGCTAAACACTGCAAGACTGTTTTACAGTTGAAGCAAGGATAAAATATCAACTCTAGTGATGAGACACTTGCTGTAATGACTTCCACCCCATATGGGACTTGGACCCCCTGGCTTAGGAGGGCAGTGACTTATTCATTATGCCAGTGGTGCTTACTGATGTTCTTATTTAAGACTGTTAGGTTTTTAATAGTCAATTATTTATTTTTGAGGAAAAAGTGAAGCTGTTTACTGTGTTCTTTGCATTACCAAGTCCAGCAAGAAATGTGCTGGTACTATCCAGAGCTGTCAGTATGGATTATCATGCTATATTGCAGAAAATCTATTTGATGCAACTGCTTTACCTACAGTATGTTAATCTTTTCCATTGCTGTTTTGTTGGCTGACTGAAGGAAGATATGCAGTGCATTTGAACCAAAGCAGATGTGTGCTGACAACTTAAATGCACAATCATGTTTGTGTTTTTTCTTTCTTTCTTCCATCCTTTGTAATATCATATTAAACACTAAGGTAGCAGTTTATAATCAATGACTAATGACATAAGAAAAGGAAAAAAAACAGTATACAAAGATACTCCAGGTGAGGCTTGAACTCACAACCTCGGCATCGCTCTACAGATACTGTCTTATAAGTACCGCGTGCTGACCAATTGCGCCACTGGAGCACTTTGCAGCATTAGTTGGTTATGCTAGATGTGGATTTTATTCAATACAATCAGTACAGTCATAAGAATTGAAAAAGAAAATCATTTTTGGTGATAAATGATGAGCAACAAAGGAACATGCATGCCAGATGGCACTTGAATAAGCTGTCCACGGTGATAGAAAAGGTTTAAAAAAACAACAACAACAATGTTATCATAATTAATGTCATATTTTAGCTTCTGTGGTCATTTTTTACAAGCTAAACACTGCAAGACTGTTTTACAGTTGAAGCAAGGATAAAATATCAACTCTAGTGATGAAAAACTTGCTGTAATGATTTCCAACTCAGACAGGACTTAAACCCACAACCACTGGCTTAGGAGAACAGTGCCTTACCCATTATGCCAGTGGTGCTTACTGATGCTCTTATTTAAGATTGTTAGGTTTTTAATAGTCAATTATTTATTTTTGAGGAAAAAGTGAAGCTGTTTACTGTGTTCTTTGCATTACCAAGTCCAGCAAGAAATGTGCTGGTACTATCCAGAGCTGTCAGTATGGATTATCATGCTATATTGCAGAAAATCAATTTGATGCAACTGCTTTACCAACAGTATGTTAATCTTTTCCATTGCTGTTTTGTTGGCTGACTGAAGGAAGATATGCAGTACATTTGAACCAAAGCAGATGTGTGCTGACAACTTAAATGCACAATCATGTTTGTGTTTTTTCTTTCTTTCTTCCATCCTTTGTAATATCATATTAAATATTAAGGTAGCAGTTTATAATCAATGACTAATGACATAAGAAAAGGAAAAAAAAACAGTATACAAAGATGCTCCAGGTGAGGCTTGAACTCACAACCTCGGCATCGCTCAACAGATACTGTCTTATAAGTACCGCGCGCTGACCAATTACGCCACTAGAGCACTTTGCAGCAATAATTGGTTATGCTAGATGTGGATTTTATTCAATACAATCAGTACAGTCATAAGAATTGAAAAAGAAAATCATTTTTGGTGATAAATGATGAGCAACAACGGAACATGCATGCCAGATGGCACTTGAATAAGCTGTCCACGGTGATAGAAAAGGTTTAAAAAACAACAACAACAACAATGTTATCATAATTAATGTCATATTTTAGCTCTGTGGTCATTTTTTACAAGCTAAACACTGCAAGACTGTTTTACAGTTGAAGCAAGGATAAAATATCAACTCTAGTGATGAGACACTTGCTGTAATGACTTCCACCCCATATGGGACTTGGACCCCCTGGCTTAGGAGGGCAGTGACTTATTCATTATGCCAGTGGTGCTTACTGATGTTCTTATTTAAGACTGTTAGGTTTTTAATAGTCAATTATTTATTTTTGAGGAAAAAGTGAAGCTGTTTACTGTGTTCTTTGCATTACCAAGTCCAGCAAGAAATGTGCTGGTACTATCCAGAGCTGTCAGTATGGATTATCATGCTATATTGCAGAAAATCTATTTGATGCAACTGCTTTACCTACAGTATGTTAATCTTTTCCATTGCTGTTTTGTTGGCTGACTGAAGGAAGATATGCAGTGCATTTGAACCAAAGCAGATGTGTGCTGACAACTTAAATGCACAATCATGTTTGTGTTTTTTCTTTCTTTCTTCCATCCTTTGTAATATCATATTAAACACTAAGGTAGCAGTTTATAATCAATGACTAATGACATAAGAAAAGGAAAAAAACATTATATAAAGATTCTTCAGGTGAGGCTTGAACTCACAACCTCGGCATTGCTCAACAAATACTGTCCTATAAGTACCATGCACTGATCAATTGCGCCACTGGAGCACTTTGTAGCATTGATTGGTTATGCTAGATGTGGATTTTATTCAATACAATCAGTACAGTCATAAGAATTGAAACTGCTTTACCAACAGTATGTTCATCTTTTCCATTGCTGTTTTGTTGGCTGACTGAAGGAAGATATGCAGTGCATTTGAAACAAAGCAGATGTGTGCTGACAACTTAAATGCACAATCATGTTTGTGTTTTTTCTTTCTTTCTTCCATCCTTTGTAATATCATATTAAATATTAAGGTAGCAGTTTATAATCAATGACTAATGACATAAGAAAAGGAAAAAAAAACAGTATGCTCCAGGTGAGGCTTGAACTCACAACCTCGGCATTGCTCAACAGATTCTGTTTTATAAGAACCGCGCGCTGACCAATTGCGCCACTGGAGTACTTTGCAGCATTAATTGGTTATGCTAGATGTGGATTTTATTCAATACAATCAGTACAGTCATAAGAATTGAAAAATAAAATCATTTTTGGTGATGAATGATGAGCAACAAAGGAACATGCATGCCAGATGGCACTTGAGTAAGCTGTCCACGGTGATAGAAAAGGTTTAAAAAATAACAACAACAATGTTATCATAATTAATGTCATATTTTAGCTTCTGTGGTCATTTTTTACAAGCTAAACACTGCAAGACTGTTTTACAGTTGAAGCAAGGATAAAATATCAACTCTAGTGATGAGACACTTGCTGTAATGACTTCCAACTGAGACGGGACTTAAATTCACAACCACTGGCTTTGGAGAACAGTGCCTTATCCATTATGCCAGTGGTGCTTACTGATGTCCTTATTTAAGACTGATAGGTTTTTAATAGTCAATTATTTATTTTTGAAAAAAAGTGAAGCTGTTTACTGTGTTCTTTGCATTACCAAGTCCAGCAAGAAATGTGCTGGTACTATCCAGAGCTGTCAGTATGGATTATCATGCTATATTGCAGAAAATCAATTTGATGCAACAGCTTTACCAACAGTATGTTAATCTTTTCCATTGCTGTTTTGTTGGCTGACTGAAGGAAGATATGCAGTGCATTTGAACCAAAGCAGATGTGTGCTGACAACTTAAATGCACAATCATGTTTGTGTTTTTTCTTTCTTTCTTCCATCCTTTGTAATATCATATCAAATATTACGGTAGCAGTTTATAATCAATGACTAATGACATAAGAAAAGGAAAAAAAAACAGTATACAAAGATGCTCCAGGTGAGGCTTGAACTTACAACCTCTGCATTGCTCAACAGATACTGTCTTATAAGTACCGTGCACTGACAAATTGCACCACTGGAGCACTTTGCAGCATTAATTGGTTATGCTAGATGTGGATTTTATTCAATACAATAAGTACAGTCATAAGAATTGAAAAAGAAAATCATTTTTGGTGATGAATGATGAGCAACAAAGGAACATGCATGCCAGATGGCACTTGAATAAGCTGTCCACGGTGATAGAAAAGGTTTAAAAAACAACAACAACAACAATGTTATCATAATTAATGTCATATTTTAGCTCTGTGGTCATTTTTTACAAGCTAAACACTGCAAGACTGTTTTACAGTTGAAGCAAGGATAAAATATCAACTCTAGTGATGAGACACTTGCTGTAATGACTTCCACCCCATATGGGACTTGGACCCCCTGGCTTAGGAGGGCAGTGACTTATTCATTATGCCAGTGGTACTTACTGATGTTCTTATTTAAGACTGTTAGGTTTTTAATAGTCAATTATTTATTTTTGAGGAAAAAGTGAAGCTGTTTACTGTGTTCTTTGCATTACCAAGTCCAGCAAGAAATGTGCTGGTACTATCCAGAGCTGTCAGTATGGATTATCATGCTATATTGCAGAAAATCTATTTGATGCAACTGCTTTACCTACAGTATGTTAATCTTTTCCATTGCTGTTTTGTTGGCTGACTGAAGGAAGATATGCAGTGCATTTGAACCAAAGCAGATGTGTGCTGACAACTTAAATGCACAATCATGTTTGTGTTTTTTCTTTCTTTCTTCCATCCTTTGTAATATCATATTAAATATTAAGGTAGCACTTTATAATCAATGACTAATAACATAAGAAAAGGAAAAAAAAAACATTATACAAAGATGCTCCAGGTGAGGCTTGAACTCACAACCTCGGCATCGCTCAACAGATACTGTCTTATAAGTACCGCGCGCTGACCAATTGCACCACTGGAGCACTTTGCAGCATTAGTTGGTTATGCTAGATGTGGATTTTATTCAATACAATCAGTACAGTCATAAGAATTGAAAAAGAAAATCATTTTTGGTGATAAATGATGAGCAACAAAGGAACATGCATGCCAGATGGCACTTGAATAAGCTGTCCACGGTGATAGAAAAGGTTTAAAAAACAACAACAACAACAACAATGTTATCATAATTAATGTCATATTTTAGCTTCTGTGGTCATTTTTTACAAGCTAAACACTGCAAGACTGTTTTACAGTTGAAGCAAGGATAAAATATCAACTCTAGTGATTAAACACTTGCTGTAATGACTTCCAACTCAGACGGGACTTAAACCCACAACCACTGGCTTAGGAGAACAGTGCCTTACCCATTATGCCAGTGGTGCTTACTGATGTTCTTTTTTAAGACTGTTAGAATTCTAATAGTCAATTAAATATTTTTGAAAAAAAGTGAAGCTGTTTACTGTGTTCTTTCCATTACCAAGTCCAGCAAGAAATGTGCTGGTACTATCCAGAGCTGTCAGTATGGATTATCATGCTATATTGCAGAAAATCAATTTGATGCAACTGCTTTACCAACAGTATGTTAATCTTTTCCATTGCTGTTTTGTTGGCTGGCTGAAGGAAGATATGCAGTGCATTTGAACCAAAGCAGATGTGTGCTGACAATTTAAATGCACAATCATGTTTGTGTTTTTCTTTCTTTATTCCATCCTTTGTAATATCATATTAAATATTAAGGTAGCAGTTTATAATCAATGACTAATGACATAAGAAAAGGAAAAAAAACATTATATAAAGATTCTTCAGATGAGGCTTGAACTCACAACCTCGGCATTGCTCAACAAATACTGTCCTATAAGTACCGTGCGCTGATCAATTGCGCCACTGGAGCACTTTGCAGCATTGATTGGTTATGCTAGATGTGGATTTTATTCAATACAATCAGTACAGTCATAAGAATTGAAACTGCTTTACCAACAGTATGTTCATCTTTTCCATTGCTGTTTTGTTGGCTGACTGAAGGAAGATATGCAGTGCATTTGAAACAAAGCAGATGTGTGCTGACAACTTAAATGCACAATCATGTTTGTGTTTTTTCTTTCTTTCTTCCATCCTTTGTAATATCATATTAAATATTAAGGTAGCAGTTTATAATCAATGACTAATGACATAAGAAAAGGAAAAAAAGCAGTATACAAAGAAGCTCCAGGTGAGGCTTGAACTTACAACCTCGGCATTGCTCAACAGATACTGTTTTATAAGTACCGCGCACTGACCAATTGCGCCAGTGGAGCACTTTGCATCATTGATTGGTTATGCTAGATGTGGATTTTATTCAATACAATCAGTACAGTCATAAGAATTGAAAAAGAAAATCATTTTTGGTGATGAATGATGAGCAACAAAGGAACATGCATGCCAGATGGCACTTGAATAAGCTGTCCACGGTGATAAAAAAGGTTTAAAAAATAACAACAACAATGTTATCATAATTAATGTCATATTTTAGCTTCTGTGGTCATTTTTTACATACTAAACACTGCAAGACTGTTTTACAGTTGAAGCAAGGATAAAATATCAACTCTAGTGATGAGACACTTGCTGTAATTACTTCCACCCCATATGGGACTTGGACCCCCTGGCTTAGGAGGGCATTGACTTATCCATTATGCCAGTGGTGCTTACTGATGTTCTTATTTAAGACTGTTAGGTTTTTAATAGTCAATTATTTATTTTTAATGAAAAAGTGAAGCTGTTTACTGTGTTATTTGCATTACCAAGTCCAGCAAGAAATGTGCTGGTACTATCCAGAGCTGTCAGTATGGATTATCATGCTATATTGCTGAAAATCAATTTGATGCAACTGCTTTACCAACAGTATGTTAATCTTTTCCATTGCTGTTTTGTTGGCTGACTGAAGGAAGATATGCAGTGCATTTGAACCAAAGCAGATGTGTGCTGACAACTAAAATGCACAATCATGTTTGTGTTTTTTCTTTCTTTCTTCCATCCTTTGTAATATCATATTAAATATTAAGGTAGCAGTTTATAATCAATGACTAATGACATAAGAAAAGGAAAAAAAAACAGTATGCTCCAGGTGAGGCTTGAACTCACAACCTCGGCATTGCTCAACAGATTCTGTTTTATAAGAACCGCGCGCTGACCAATTGCGCCACTGGAGCACTTTGCAGCATTAATTGGTTATGCTAGATGTGGATTTTATTCAATACAATCAGTACAGTCATAAGAATTGAAAAATAAAATCATTTTTGGTGATGAATGATGAGCAACAAAGGAACATGCATGCCAGATGGCACTTGAGTAAGCTGTCCACGGTGATAGAAAAGGTTTAAAAAATAACAACAACAATGTTATCATAATTAATGTCATATTTTAGCTTCTGTGGTCATTTTTTACAAGCTAAACACTGCAAGACTGTTTTACAGTTGAAGCAAGGATAAAATATCAACTCTAGTGATGAGACACTTGCTGTAATGACTTCCAACTCAGACGGGACTTAAACCCACAACCACTGGCTTAGGAGAACAGTGCCTTATCCATTATGCCAGTGGTGCTTACTGATGTCCTTATTTAAGACTGATAGGTTTTTAATAGTCAATTATTTATTTTTGAAAAAAAGTGAAGCTGTTTACTGTGTTCTTTGCATTACCAAGTCCAGCAAGAAATGTGCTGGTACTATCCAGAGCTGTCAGTATGGATTATCATGCTATATTGCAGAAAATCAATTTGATGCAACTGCTTTACCAACAGTATGTTAATCTTTTCCATTGCTGTTTTGTTGGCTGACTGAAGGAAGATATGCAGTGCATTTGAACCAAAGCAGATGTGTGCTGACAACTTAAATGCACAATCATGTTTGTGTTTTTTCTTTCTTTCTTCCATCCTTTGTAATATCATATTAAATATTAAGGTAGCAGTTTATAATCAATTACTAATGACATAAGAAAAGGAAAAAAAAAACAGTATACAAAGATGCTCCAGGTGAGGCTTGAACTCACAACCTCGGCATTGCTCAACAGATACTGTCTTATAAGTACCACGCGCTGACCAATTGCGCCACTGGAGCACTTTGCTGGATTAATTGGTTATGCTAGATGTGGATTTTATTCAATACAATCAGTACAGTCATAAGAATTGAAAAAGAAAATCATTTTTGGTGATAAATGAGGAGCAACAAAGGAACATGCATGCCAGATGGCACTTGAATAAGCTGTCCACGGTGATAGAAAAGGTTTAAAAAACAACAACAACAATGTTATCATAATTAATGTCATATTTTAGCTTCTGTGGTCATTTTTTACAAGCTGAACACTGCAAGACTATTTTACAGTTGAAGCAAGGATAAAATATCAACTCTAGTGATGAGGCACTAGCTGTAATGACTTCCAACTCAGACAGGACTTAAACCCACAACCACTGGCTTAGGAGAACAGTGCCTTACCCATTATGCCAGTGGCGCTTACTGATGTTCATATTTAAGACTGTTAAGTTTTTAATAGTCAATTATTTATTTTTGAGGAAAAAGTGAAGCTGGTTACTGTGTTCTTTGCATTACCAAGTCCAGCAAGAAATGTGCTGGTACTATCCAGAGCTGTCAGTATGGATTATCATGCTATATTGCAGAAAATCAATTTGATGCAACTGCTTTACCAACAGTATGTTAATCTTTTCCATTGCTGTTTTGTTGGCTGACTGAAGGAAGATATGCAGTGCATTTGAACCAAAGTAGATGTGTGCTGACAACTTAAATGCACAATCATGTTTGTGTTTTTTCTTTCTTTCTTCCATCCTTTGTAATATCATATTAAATACAAAGGTAGCAGTTTATAATCAATGACTAATGACATAAGAAAAGGAAAAAAAAACAGTATACAAAGATGCTCTAGGTGAGGCTTGAACTCACAACCTCAGCATCGCTCAACAGATACTGTCTTATAAGTACCGCGTGCTGACCAATTGCGCCACTGGAGCACTTTGCAGCATTAATTGGTTATGCTAGATGTGGATTTTATTCAATACAATCAGTACAGTCATAAGAATTGAAAAAGAAAATCATTTTTGGTGATGAATGATGAGCAACAAAGGAACATGCATGCCAGATGGCACTTGAATAAGCTGTCCACGGTAATAGAAAAGGTTTAAAAAACAACAAAAACAATGTTATCATAATTAATGTCATATTTTAGCTTCTGTGGTAATTTTTTACAAGCTAAACACTGCAAGACTGTTTTACAGTTGAAGCAAGGATAAAATATCAACTCTAGTGATGAGACACTTGCTGTAATGACTTCCACCCCATATGGGATTTGGACCCCGTGGCTTAGGAGGGCAGTGACTTATCCATTATGCCAGTGGTGCTTACTGATGTTCTTATTTAAGACTGATATTTTTTTAATAGTCAATTATTTATTTTTGATGAAAAAGTGAAGCTGTTTACTGTGTTCTTTGCATTACCAAGTCCAGCATGAAATGTGCTGGTACTATCCAGAGCTGTCAGTATGGATTATCATGCTATATTGCAGAAAATCAATTTAATGCAACTGCTTTACCAACAGTATGTTAATCTTTTCCATTGCTGTTTTGTTGGCTGACTGAAGGAAGACATGCAGTGCATTTGAACCAAAGCAGATGTGTGCTGACAACTTAAATGCACAATCATGTTTGTGTTTGTTTTTTCTTTCTTTCTTCCATCCTTTGTAATATCATATTAAATACTAAGGTAGCAGTTTATAATCAATGAATAATGACATAAGAAAAGGAAAAAAAAAACAGTATACAAAGATGCTCCAGGTGAGGCTTTAACTCACAACCTCGGCATCGCTCCACAGATACTGTCTTATAAGTACCGCGCGCTGACCAATTGCGCCACTGGAGCACTTTGCAGCAATAATTGGTTATGCTAGATGTGGATTTTATTCAATACAATCAGTACAGTCATAAGAATTGAAAAAGAAAATCATTTTTGGTGATAAATGATGAGCAACAAAGGAACATGCATGCCAGATGGCACTTGAATAAGCTGTCCACGGTGATAGAAAAGGTTTAAAAAACAACAACAACAATGTTATCATAATTAATGTCATATTTTAGCTCTGTGGTCATTTTTTACAAGCTAAACACTGCAAGACTGTTTTACAGTTGAAGCAAGGATAAAATATCAACTCTAGTGATGAGACACTTGCTGTAATGACTTCCACCCCATATGGGACTTGGACCCCCTGGCTTAGGAGGGCAGTGACTTATTCATTATGCCAGTGGTGCTTACTGATGTTCTTATTTAAGACAGTTAGGTTTTTAATAGTCAATTATTTATTTTTGAGGAAAAAGTGAAGCTGTTTACTGTGTTCTTTGCATTACCAAGTCCAGCAAGAAATGTGCTGGTACTATCCAGAGCTGTCAGTATGGATTATCATGCTATATTGCAGAAAATCTATTTGATGCAACTGCTTTACCTACAGTATGTTAATCTTTTCCATTGCTGTTTTGTTGGCTGACTGAAGGAAGATATGCAGTGCATTTGAACCAAAGCAGATGTGTGCTGACAACTTAAATGCACAATCATGTTTGTGTTTTTTCTTTCTTTCTTCCATCCTTTGTAATATCATATTAAATATTAAGGTAGCAGTTTATAATCAATGACTAATGACATAAGAAAAGGAAAAAAAAAACATTATACAAAGATGCTCCAGGTGAGGCTTGAACTCACAACCTCGGCATCGCTCAACAGATACTGTCTTATAAGTACCGCGCGCTGACCAATTGCACCACTGGTGCACTTTGCAGCATTAGTTGGTTATGCTAGATGTGGATTTTATTCAATACAATCAGTACAGTCATAAGAATTGAAAAAGAAAATCATTTTTGGTGATAAATGATGAGCAACAAAGGAACATGCATGCCAGATGGCACTTGAATAAGCTGTCCACGGTGATAGAAAAGGTTTAAAAAACAACAACAACAACAACAATGTTATCATAATTAATGTCATATTTTAGCTTCTGTGGTCATTTTTTACAAGCTAAACACTGCAAGACTGTTTTACAGTTGAAGCAAGGATAAAATATCAACTCTAGTGATTAAACACTTGCTGTAATGACTTCCAACTCAGACGGGACTTAAACCGACAACCACTGGCTTAGGAGAACAGTGCCTTACCCATTATGCCAGTGGTGCTTACTGATGTTCTTTTTTAAGACTGTTAGAATTCTAATAGTCAATTAAATATTTTTGAAAAAAAGTGAAGCTGTTTACTGTGTTCTTTCCATTACCAAGTCCAGCAAGAAATGTGCTGGTACTATCCAGAGCTGTCAGTATGGATTATCATGCTATATTGCAGAAAATCAATTTGATGCAACTGCTTTACCAACAGTATGTTAATCTTTTCCATTGCTGTTTTGTTGGCTGGGTGAAGGAAGATATGCAGTGCATTTGAACCAAAGCAGATGTGTGCTGACAACTTAAATGCACAATCATGTTTGTGTTTTTTCTTTCTTTCTTCCATCCTTTGTAATATCATATTAAATATTAAGGTAGCAGTTTATAATCAATGACTAATGACATAAAAAAAAGGAAAAAAAAACATTAAACAAAGCTGCTCCAAGTGAGGCTTGAACTCACAACCTCGGCATTGCTCAACAGATACTGTCTTATAAGTACCGCGCACTGACCAATTGCGCCACTGGAGCACTTTGCAGCATTAATTGGTTATGCTAGATGTGGATTTTATTCAATACAATCAGTACAGTCATAAGAATTGAAAAAGAAAATCATTTTTGGTGATGAATGATGAGCAACAAAGGAACATGCATGCCAGATGGCACTTGAATAAGCTGTCCACGGTGATAGAAAAGGTTTAAAAAACAACAACAACAATGTTATCCTAATTAATGTCATATTTTAGCTTCTGTGGTCATTTTTTACAAGCTAAACACTGCAAGACTGTTTTACAGTTGAAGCAAGGATAAAATATCAACTCTAGTGATGAGACACTTGCTGTAATGACTTCCAACTCAGACGGGACTTAAACCCACAACCACTGGCTTAGGAGAACAGTGCCTTATCCATTATGCCAGTGGTGCTTACTGATGTCCTTATTTAAGACTGTTAGGTTTTTAATAGTCAATTATTTATTTTTGAAAAAAAGTGAAGCTGTTTACTGTGTTCTTTGCATTACTAAGTCCAGCAAGAAATGTGCTGGTACTATCCAGAGCTGTAAGTATGGATTATCATGCTATATTGCAGAAAATCAATTTGATGCAACTGCTTTACCAACAGTATGTTAATCTTTTCCATTGCTGTTTTGTTGGCTGACTGAAGGAAGATATGCCGTGCATTTGAACCAAAGCAGATGTGTGCTGACAACTTAAATGCACAATCATTAGAGATGAGCGGGTTCGGTTCCTCGGAATCCGAACCCGCCCGAACTTCAGCTTTTTTTACACGGATCCGAGCGACTCGGATCTTCCCGCCTTGCTCGGTTAACCCGAGCACGCCCGAACGTCATCATGACGCTGTCGGATTCTCGCGAGGCTCGGATTCTATCGCGAGACTCGGATTCTATATAAGGAGCCGCGCGTCGCCGCCATTTTCACACGTGCATTGAGATTGATAGGGAGAGGACGTGGCTGGCGTCCTCTCCATTTAGATTATAAGAGAGAGAGATTTACTGGAGCTTAGGACTAGGAGGAGTACTGTAGAAGTGTAGAGAGTGCAGAGAGTTTACTAGTGAGTGACCACCAGACAGTGCAGTTTATTTAATATATCCGTTCTCTGCCTGAAAAAAGCGATACACACAGTGACTCAGTCACATACCATATCTGTGTGCACTGCTCAGGCTCAGCCCAGTGTGCTGCATCATCTATATATATTATATATCTGTCTGACTGCTCAGCTCACACAGCTTATAATTGTGGGGGAGACTGGGGAGCACTGCAGTGCCAGTTATAGGTTATAGCAGGAGCCAGGAGTACATAATATTATATAGTGAGTGACCACCAGACAGTGCAGTTTATTTAACATATCCGTTCTCTGCCTGAAAAAAGCGATACACACAGTGACTCAGTCACATACCATATCTGTGTGCACTGCTCAGGCTCAGCCCAGTGTGCTGCATCATCTATATATATTATATATCTGTCTGACTGCTCAGCTCACACAGCTTATAATTGTGGGGGAGACTGGGGAGCACTGCAGTGCCAGTTATAGGTTATAGCAGGAGCCAGGAGTACATAATATTATATAGTGAGTGACCACCAGACAGTGCAGTTTATTTAATATATCCGTTCTCTGCCTGAAAAAAGCGATACACACAGTGACTCAGTCACATACCATATCTGTGTGCACTGCTCAGGCTCAGCCCAGTGTGCTGCATCATCTATATATATTATATATCTGTCTGACTGCTCAGCTCACACAGCTTATAATTGTGGGGGAGACTGGGGAGCACTGCAGTGCCAGTTATAGGTTATAGCAGGAGCCAGGAGTACATAATATTATATTAAAATTAAACAGTGCACACTTTTGCTGCAGGAGTGCCACTGCCAGTGTGACTGACCAGTGACCTGACCACACTGACCACCAGTATAGTTAGTAGTATACTTATATTGTGATTGCCTGAAAAAGTTAAACACTCGTCGTGTGACTTCACTTGTGTGTTGTTGTTTTTTTTATTCTATAAAAATAAAACTCATTCTGCTGACAGACAGTGTCCAGCAGGTCCGTCATTATATAATATATAATATATACCTGTCCGGCTGCAGTAGTGATATATATATATTTTTTATATCATTTATCATCCAGTCGCAGCAGACACAGTACGGTAGTTCACGGCTGTGGCTACCTCTGTGTCTGCACTCGGCAGGCAGTCCGTCCATAATTGTATACCACCTAACCGTGGTTTTTTTTTCTTCTTTATACATACATACTACTACGACATCTCTTTATCAACCAGTCTATATTAGCAGCAGACACAGTACAGTACGGTAGTTCACGGCTGTGGCTACCTCTGTGTCTGCACTCGGCAGGCAGTCCGTCCATAATTGTATACCACCTAACCGTGGTTTTTTTTTCTTTCTTCTTTATACATACATAGTTACATAGACATCTCTTTATCAACCAGTCTATATTAGCAGCAGACACAGTACAGTACGGTAGTTCACGGCTGTGGCTACCTCTGTGTCTGCACTCGGCAGGCAGTCCGTCCATAATTGTATACCACCTAACCGTGGTTTTTTTTTCTTTCTTCTTTATACATACATAGTTACATAGACATCTCTTTATCAACCAGTCTATATTAGCAGCAGACACAGTACAGTACGGTAGTTCACGGCTGTGGCTACCTCTGTGTCTGCACTCGGCAGGCAGTCCGTCCATAATTGTATACCACCTAACCGTGGTTTTTTTTTCTTTCTTCTTTATACATACATAGTTACATAGACATCTCTTTATCAACCAGTCTATATTAGCAGCAGACACAGTACAGTACGGTAGTTCACGGCTGTGGCTACCTCTGTGTCTGCACTCGGCAGGCAGTCCGTCCATAATTGTATACCACCTAACCGTGGTTTTTTTTTCTTTCTTCTTTATACATACATACTACTACGACATCTCTTTATCAACCAGTCTATATTATTAGCAGCAGACACAGTACAGTACGGTAGTTCACGGCTGTGGCTACCTCTGTGTCTGCACTCGGCAGGCAGTCCGTCCATAATTGTATACCACCTAACCGTGGTTTTTTTTTCTTTCTTCTTTATACATACATAGTTACATAGACATCTCTTTATCAACCAGTCTATATTAGCAGCAGACACAGTACAGTACGGTAGTTCACGGCTGTGGCTACCTCTGTGTCTGCACTCGGCAGGCAGTCCATAATTGTATACTAGTATCCATCTCCATTGTTTACCTGAGGTGCCTTTTAGTTGTGCCTATTAAAATATGGAGAACAAAAATGTTGAGGTTCCAAAATTAGGGAAAGATCAAGATCCACTTCCACCTCGTGCTGAAGCTGCTGCCACTAGTCATGGCCGAGATGATGAAATGCCAGCAACGTCGTCTGCCAAGGCCGATGCCCAATGTCATAGTACAGAGCATGTCAAATCCAAAACACCAAATATCAGAAAAAAAAGGACTCCAAAACCTAAAATAAAATTGTCGGAGGAGAAGCGTAAACTTGCCAATATGCCATTTACGACACGGAGTGGCAAGGAACGGCTGAGGCCCTGGCCTATGTTCATGGCTAGTGGTTCAGCTTCACATGAGGATGGAAGCACTCAGCCTCTCGCTAGAAAAATGAAAAGACTCAAGCTGGCAAAAGCAGCACAGCAAAGAACTGTGCATTCTTCGAAATCCCAAATCCACAAGGAGAGTCCAATTGTGTCGGTTGCAATGCCTGACCTTCCCAACACTGGACGTGAAGAGCATGCGCCTTCCACCATTTGCACGCCCCCTGCAAGTGCTGGAAGGAGCACCCGCAATCCAGTTCCTGATAGTCAGATTGAAGATGTCAGTGTTGAAGTACACCAGGATGAGGAGGATATGGGTGTTGCTGGCGCTGGGGAGGAAATTGACCAGGAGGATTCTGATGGTGAGGTGGTTTGTTTAAGTCAGGCACCCGGGGAGACACCTGTTGTCCGTGGGAGGAATATGGCCGTTGACATGCCAGGTGAAAATACCAAAAAAATCAGCTCTTCGGTGTGGAGGTATATCACCAGAAATGCGGACAACAGGTGTCAAGCCGTGTGTTCCCTTTGTCAAGCTGTAATAAGTAGGGGTAAGGACGTTAACCACCTCGGAACATCCTCCCTTATACGTCACCTGCAGCGCATTCATAATAAGTCAGTGACAAGTTCAAAAACTTTGGGTGACAGCGGAAGCAGTCCACTGACCAGTAAATCCCTTCCTCTTGTAACCAAGCTCACGCAAACCACCCCACCAACTCCCTCAGTGTCAATTTCCTCCTTCCCCAGGAATGCCAATAGTCCTGCAGGCCATGTCACTGGCAATTCTGACGAGTCCTCTCCTGCCTGGGATTCCTCCGATGCATCCTTGCGTGTAACGCCTACTGCTGCTGAGCTGCTGTTGTTGCTGCTGGGAGTCGATGGTCATCCCAGAGGGGAAGTCGTAAGCCCACTTGTACTACTTCCAGTAAGCAATTGACTGTTCAACAGTCCTTTGCGAGGAAGATGAAATATCACAGCAGTCATCCTGCTGCAAAGCGGATAACTGAGGCCTTGACAACTATGTTGGTGTTAGACGTGCGTCCGGTATCCGCCGTTAGTTCACAGGGAACTAGACAATTTATTGAGGCAGTGTGCCCCCGTTACCAAATACCATCTAGGTTCCACTTCTCTAGGCAGGCGATACCGAGAATGTACACGGACGTCAGAAAAAGACTCACCAGTGTCCTAAAAAATGCAGTTGTACCCAATGTCCACTTAACCACGGACATGTGGACAAGTGGAGCAGGGCAGGGTCAGGACTATATGACTGTGACAGCCCACTGGGTAGATGTATGGACTCCCGCCGCAAGAACAGCAGCGGCGGCACCAGTAGCAGCATCTCGCAAACGCCAACTCTTTCCTAGGCAGGCTACGCTTTGTATCACCGCTTTCCAGAATACGCACACAGCTGAAAACCTCTTACGGCAACTGAGGAAGATCATCGCGGAATGGCTTACCCCAATTGGACTCTCCTGTGGATTTGTGGCATCGGACAACGCCAGCAATATTGTGTGTGCATTAAATATGGGCAAATTCCAGCACGTCCCATGTTTTGCACATACCTTGAATTTGGTGGTGCAGAATTTTTTAAAAAACGACAGGGGCGTGCAAGAGATGCTGTCGGTGGCCAGAAGAATTGCGGGACACTTTCGGCGTACAGGCACCACGTACAGAAGACTGGAGCACCACCAAAAACTACTGAACCTGCCCTGCCATCATCTGAAGCAAGAAGTGGTAACGAGGTGGAATTCAACCCTCTATATGCTTCAGAGGTTGGAGGAGCAGCAAAAGGCCATTCGAGCCTATACAATTGAGCACAATATAGTAGGTGGAATGCACCTGTCTCAAGCGCAGTGGAGAATGATTTCAACGTTGTGCAAGGATCTGATGCCCTTTGAACTTGCCACACGTGAAGTCAGTTCAGACACTGCCAGCCTGAGTCAGGTCATTCCCCTCATCAGGCTTTTGCAGAAGAAGCTGGAGACATTGAAGGAGGAGCTAACACGGAGCGATTCCGCTAGGCATGTGGGACTTGTGGATGGAGCCCTTAATTCGCTTAACAAGGATTCACGGGTGGTCAATCTGTTGAAATCAGAGCACTACATTTTGGCCACCGTGCTCGATCCTAGATTTAAAGCCTACCTTGGATCTCTCTTTCCGGCAGACACAAGTCTGCTGGGGTTGAAAGACCTGCTGGTGACAAAATTGTCAAGTCAAGCGGAACGCGACCTGTCAACATCTCCTCCTTCACATTCTCCCGCAACTGGGGGTGCGAGGAAAAGGCTCAGAATTCCGAGCCCACCCGCTGGCGGTGATGCAGGGCAGTCTGGAGCGACTGCTGATGCTGACATCTGGTCCGGACTGAAGGACCTGACAATGATTACGGACATGTCGTCTACTGTCACTGCATATGATTCTCTCAACATTGATAGAATGGTGGAGGATTATATGAGTGACCGCATCCAAGTAGGCACGTCACACAGTCCGTACTTATACTGGCAGGAAAAAGAGGCAATTTGGAGGCCCTTGCACAAACTGGCTTTATTCTACCTAAGTTGCCCTCCCACAAGTGTGTACTCCGAAAGAGTGTTTAGTGCCGCCGCTCACCTTGTCAGCAATCGGCGTACGAGGTTACATCCAGAAAATGTGGAGAAGATGATGTTCATTAAAATGAATTATAATCAATTCCTCCGCGGAGACATTGACCAGCAGCAATTGCCTCCACAAAGTACACAGGGAGCTGAGATGGTGGATTCCAGTGGGGACGAATTGATAATCTGTGAGGAGGGGGATGTACACGGTGATATATCGGAGGGTGATGATGAGGTGGACATCTTGCCTCTGTAGAGCCAGTTTGTGCAAGGAGAGATTAATTGCTTCTTTTTTGGGGGGGGGTCCAAACCAACCCGTCATATCAGTCACAGTCGTGTGGCAGACCCTGTCACTGAAATGATGGGTTGGTTAAAGTGTGCATGTCCTGTTTTGTTTATACAACATAAGGGTGGGTGGGAGGGCCCAAGGACAATTCCATCTTGCACCTCTTTTTTCTTTTCTTTTTCTTTGCATCATGTGCTGATTGGGGAGGGTTTTTTGGAAGGGACATCCTGCGTGACACTGCAGTGCCACTCCTAAATGGGCCCGGTGTTTGTGTCGGCCACTAGGGTCGCTAATCTTACTCACACAGTCAGCTACCTCATTGCGCCTCTTTTTTTCTTTGCGTCATGTGCTGTTTGGGGAGGGTTTTTTGGAAGGGACATCCTGCGTGACACTGCAGTGCCACTCCTAGATGGGCCCGGTGTTTGTGTCGGCCACTAGGGTCGCTAATCTTACTCACACAGCTACCTCATTGCGCCTCTTTTTTTCTTTGCGTCATGTGCTGTTTGGGGAGGGTTTTTTGGAAGGGACATCCTGCGTGACACTGCAGTGCCACTCCTAGATGGGCCCGGTGTTTGTGTCGGCCACTAGGGTCGCTAATCTTACTCACACAGCTACCTCATTGCGCCTCTTTTTTTCTTTGCGTCATGTGCTGTTTGGGGAGGGTTTTTTGGAAGGGCCATCCTGCGTGACACTGCAGTGCCACTCCTAGATGGGCCCGGTGTTTGTGTCGGCCACTAGGGTCGCTAATCTTACTCACACAGCTACCTCATTGCGCCTCTTTTTTTCTTTGCGTCATGTGCTGTTTGGGGAGGGTTTTTTGGAAGGGACATCCTGCGTGACACTGCAGTGCCACTCCTAGATGGGCCCGGTGTTTGTGTCGGCCACTAGGGTCGCTTATCTTACTCACACAGCGACCTCGGTGCAAATTTTAGGACTAAAAATAATATTGTGAGGTGTGAGGTATTCAGAATAGACTGAAAATGAGTGTAAATTATGGTTTTTGAGGTTAATAATACTTTGGATCAAAATGACCCCCAAATTCTATGATTTAAGCTGTTTTTTAGTGTTTTTTGAAAAAAACACCCGAATCCAAAACACACCCGAATCCGACAAAAAAAATTCGGTGAGGTTTTGCCAAAACGCGTTCGAACCCAAAACACGGCCGCGGAACCGAACCAAAAACCAAAACACAAAACCCGAAAAATTTCAGGCGCTCATCTCTAACAATCATGTTTGTGTTTTTTCTTTCTTTCTTCCATCCTTTGTAATATCATATTAAATATTAAGGTAGCAGTTTATAATCAATGACTAATGACATAAGAAAAGGAAAAAAAACAGTATACAAAGATACTCCAGGTGAGGCTTGAACTCACAACCTCGGCATTGCTCAACAGATACTGTCTTATAAGTACCGCATGCTGACCAATTGCGCCACTGGAGCTCTTTGCAGCATTGATTGGTTATGCTAGATGTGGATTTTATTCAATACAATCAGTACAGTCATAAGAATTGAAAAAGAAAATCATTTTTGGTGATGAATGATGAGCAACAAAGGAACATGCATGCCAGATGGCACTTGAATAAGCTGTCCACGGTGATAGAAAAGGTTTAAAAAACAACAACAACAATGTTATCATAATTAATGTCATATTTTAGCTTCTGTGGTCATTTTTTACAAGCTAAATACTGCAAGACTGTTTTACAGTTGAAGCAAGGATAAAATATCAACTCTAGTGATGAGACACTTGCTGTAATGACTTCCAACTCAGATGGGACTTAAACCCACAACCACTGGCTTAGGAGTACAGTGCCTTATACATTGTGCCAGTGGTGCTCACTGATGTCCTAATTTAAGACTGTTAGGTTTTTAATAGTCAATTATTTATTTTTGATGAAAAAGTGAAGCTGTTTACTGTGTTCTTTGCATTACCAAGTCCAGCAAGAAATGTGCTGGTACTATCCAGAGCTGTCAGTATGGATTATCATGCTATATTGCAGAAAATCAATTTGATGCAACTGCTTTACCAAGAGTATGTTAATCTTTTCCATTGCTGTTTTGTTGGCTGACTGAAGGAAGATATGCAATGCATTTGAACCAAAGCAGATGTGTGCTGACAACTTAAATGCACAATCATGTTTGTGTTTTTTCTTTCTTTCTTTCTTTCTTTCTTTCTTTCTTTCTTTCTTTCTTTCTTCCATCCTTTGTAATATCATATTAAATATTAAGGTAGCAGTTTATAATCAATGACTAATGACATAAGAAAAGGAAAAAAAACAGTATACAAAGATGCTCCAGGTGAGGCTTGACCTCACAACCTTGGCATTGCTTAACAGATACTGTCTTATAAGTTTCACTTGCTGACCAATTGCGCCACTGGAGCACTTTGCAGCATTAATTGGTTATGCTAGATGTGGATTTTATTCAATACAATCAGTACATTCATAAGAATTGAAAAAGAAAATCATTTTTGGTGAAGAATGATGAGCAACAAAGGAACATGCATGCCAGATGGCACTTGAATAAGCTGTCCACGGTGATAGAAAAGGTTTAAAAAACAAAAACAACAATGTTATCATAATAAATATCATATTTTAGCTTCTGTGGTCATTTTTTACAAGCTAAACACTGCAAGACTGTTTTACAGTTGAAGCAAGGATAAAATATCAACTCTAGTGATGAGACACTTGCTGTAATGACTTCCAACTCAGACGGGACTTAAACCCACAACCACTGGCTTAGGAGAACAGTGCCTTATCCGTTATGCCAGTGGTGCTTACTGATGTCCTTATTTAAGACTGATAGGTTTTTAATAGTCAATTATTTATTTTTGAAAAAAAGTGAAGCTGTTCACTGTGTTCTTTGCATTACCAAGTCCAGCAAGAAATGTGCTGGTACTATCCAGAGCTGTCAGTATGGATTATCATGCTATATTGCAGAAAATCAATTTGATGCAACTGCTTTACCAACAGTATGTTAATCTTTTCCATTGCTGTTTTGTTGGCTGACTGGAGGAAGATATGCAGTGCATTTGAACCAAAGCAGATGTGTGCTGACAACTTAAATGCACAATCATGTTTGTGTGTTTTCTTTCTTTCTTCCATCCTTTGTAATATCATATTAAATATTAAGGTAGCAGTTTATAATCAATGACTAATGACATAAAAAAAGGAAAAAAAACATTATACAAAGCTGCTCCAGGTGAGGCTTGAACTCACAACCTCGGCATTGCTCAACAGATACTGTATTATAAGTTTCGCGCGCTGACCAATTGCGCCACTGGAGCACTTTGCAGCATTAATTGGTTATGCTAGATGTGGATTTTATTCAATACAATCAGTACAGTCATAAGAATTGAAAAAGAAAATCATTTTTGGTGATGAATGATGAGCAACAAAGGAACATGCATGCCAGATGGCACTTGAATAAGCTGTCCACTGTGATAGAAAAGGTTTAAAAAACAACAACAACAATGTTATAATAATTAATGTCATATTTTAGCTTCCGTGGTCATTTTTTACAAGTTAAACACTGCAAGACTTTTTTACAGTTGAAGCAAGGATAAAATATAAACTCTAGTGATGAGACACTTGCTGTAATGACTTCCAACTCATACGGGACTTAAACCCACAACCACTGGCTTAGGAGAACAGTGCCTTATCCATTATGCCAGTGGTGCTTACTGATGTCCTTATTTAAGACTGATAGGTTTTTAAGAGTCAATTATTTATTTTTGGGGAAAAATTGAAGCTGTTTACTGTGTTCTTTGCATTACCAAGTCCAGCAAGAAATGTGCTGGTACTATCCAGAGCTGTCAGTATAGATTATCATGCTATATTGCAGAAAATCAATTTGATGCAACTGCTTTACCAACAGTATGTTATTCTTTTCCATTGCTGTTTTGTTGGCTGACTGAAGGAAGATATGCAGTGCATTTGAACCAAAGCAGATGTGTGCTGACAACTTAAATGCACAATCATGTTTGTGTTTTTTCTTTCTTTCTTCCATCCTTTGTAATATCATATTAAATATTAAGGTAGCAGTTTATAATCAATGACTAATGACATAAGAAAAGGAAAAAAAACAGTATACAAAGATGCTCCAGGTGAGGCTTGACCTCACAACCTTGGCATTGCTTACCAGATACTGTCTTATAAGTTTCACGTGCTGACCAATTGCGCCACTGGAGCACTTTGCAGCATTAATTGGTTATGCTAGATGTGGATTTTATTCAATACAATCAGTACATTCGTAAGAATTGAAAAAGAAAATCATTTTTGGTGATGAATGATGAGCAACAAAGGAACATGCATGCCAGATGGCACTTGAATAAGCTGTCCACGGTGATAGAAAAGGTTTAAAAAACAACAACAACAATGTTATCATAATAAATGTCATATTTTAGCTTCTGTGGTCATTTTTTACAAGCTAAACACTGCAAGACTGTTTTACAGTTGAAGCAAGGATAAAATATCAACTCTAGTGATGAGACACTTGCTGTAATGACTTCCAACTCAGACGGGACTTAAACCCACAACCACTGGCTTAGGAGAACAGTGCCTTATCCGTTATGCCAGTGGTGCTTACTGATGTACTTATTTAAGACTGATAGGTTTTTAATAGTCAATTATTTATTTTTGAAAAAAAGTAAAGCTGTTTACTGTGTTCTTTGCATTACCAAGTCCAGCAAGAAATGTGCTGGTACTATCCAGAGCTGTCAGTATGGATTATCATGCTATATTGCAGAAAATCAATTTGATGCAACTGCTTTACCAACAGTATGTTAATCTTTTCCAATGCTGTTTTGTTGGCTGACTGAAGGAAGATATGCAGTGCATTTGAACCAAAGCAGATGTGTGCTGACAACTTAAATGCACAATCATGTTTGTGTGTTTTCTTTCTTTCTTCCATCCTTTGTAATATCATATTAAATATTAAGGTAGCAGTTTATAATCAATGACTAATGACATAAAAAAAGGAAAAAAAAACATTATACAAAGCTGCTCCAGGTGAGGCTTGAACTCACAACCTCAGCATTGCTCAACAGATACTGTATTATAAGTACCGTGCGCTGACCAATTGCGCCACTGGAGCACTTTGCAGCATTAATTGGTTATGCTAGATGTGGATTTTATTCAATACAATCAGTACAGTCATAAGAATTGAAAAAGAAAATCATTTTTGGTGATGAATGATGAGCAACAAAGGAACATGCATGCCAGATGGCACTTGAATAAGCTGTCCACAGTGATAGAAAAGGTTTAAAAAACAACAAAAAAAACAACAATGTTATCATAATTAATGTCATATTTTAGCTTCTGTGGTCATTTTTTACAAGCTAAACACTGCAAGACTGTTTTACAGTTGAAGCAAGGATAAAATATCAACTCTAGTGATGAGACACTTGCTGTAATGACTTCCAACTCAGACGGGACTTAAACCCACAACCACTGGCTTAGGAGTACAGTGCCTTATCCATTATGCCAGTGGTGCTTACTGATGTCCTTATTTAAAACTGATAGGTTTTTAATAGTCAATTATTTATTTTTGAAAAAAGTGAAGCTGTTTACTGTGTTCTTTGCATTACCAAGTCCAGCAAGAAATGTGCTGGTACTATCCAGAGCTGTCAGTATGGATTATCATGCTATATTGCAGAAAATCAATTTGATGCAACTGCTTTACCAACAGTATGTTAATCTTTTCCATTGCTGTTTTGTTAGCTGACTGAAGGAAGATATGCAGTGCATTTGAACCAAAGCAGATGTGTGCTGACAACTTAAATGCACAATCATGTTTGTGTTTTTTCTTTCTTTCTTCCATCCTTTGTAATATCATATTAAATATTAAGGTAGCAGTTTATAATCAATGACTAATGACATAAGAAAAGGAAAAAAAATAGTATACAAAGATGCTCCAGGTGAGGCTTGACCTCACAACCTTGGCATTGCTCAACAGATACTGTCTTATAAGTTTCGCGCGCTGACAAATTGCGCCACTGGAGCACTTTGCAGCATTAGTTGGTTATGCTAGATGTGGATTTTATTCAATACAATCAGTACAGTCATAAGAATTGAAAAAGAAAATCATTTTTGGTGATGAATGATGAGCAACAAAGGAACATGCATGCCAGATGGCACTTGAATAAGCTGTCCACTGTGATAGAAAAGGTTTAAAAAACAACAACAACAATGTTATCATAATTAATGTCATATTTTAGCTTATGTGGTCATTTTTTACAAGCTAAACACTGCAGGACTGTTTTACAGTTGAAGCAAGGATAAAATATAAACTCTAGTGATGAGACACTTGCTGTAATGACTTCCAACTCAGACGGGACTTAAACCCACAACCACTGGCTTAGGAGAACAGTGCCTTATTCATTATGCCAGTGGTGCTTACTGATGTCCTTATTTAAGACTGATAGGGTTTTAATAGTCAATTATTTATTTTTGAAAAAAAATTGAAGCTGTTTACTGTGTTCTTTGCATTACCAAGTCCAGCAAGAAATGTGCTGGTACTATCCAGAGCTGTCAGTATGGATTATCATGCTATATTGCAGAAAATCAATTTGATGCAACTGCTTTACCAACAGTATGTTAATCTTTTCCATTGCTGTTTTGTTGGCTGACTGAAGGAAGATATGCAGTGCATTTGAACCAAAGCAGATGTGTGCTGACAACTTAAATGCACAATCATGTTTGTGTTTTTTCTTTCTTTCTTCCATCCTTTGTAATATCATATTAAATATTAAGGTAGCAGTTTATAATCAATGACTAATGACAAGGAAAAAAAAACAGTATACAAAGATGCTCCAGGTGAGGCTTGAACTCAAAACCTCGGCATTGCTCAACAGATACTGTCTTATAAGTACCGCGCGCAGACCAATTGCGCCACTGGAGCACTTTGTAGTTTTAATTTGTTATGCTAGATGTTGATTTTATTCAATACAATCAGTACAGTTATAAGAATTGAAAAAGAAAATCATTTTTGGTGATGAATGATGAGCAACAAAGGAACATGCATGCCAGATGGCACTTGAATAATCTGCCCACGATGATAGAAAAGGTTTAAAAAAAAAACAACAACAATGTTATTTTTGTCATATTTTAGCTTCTGTGGTCATTTTTTACAAGCTAAACACTGCAGGACTGTTTTACAGTTGAAGCAAGGATAAAATATCAACTCTAGTGATGAGGCACTTGCTGTAATGACTTCCAACTCAGACGGGACTTAAACCCACAACCACTGGCTTAGGAGAACAGTGCCTTATCCATTATGCCAGTGGTGCTTACTGATGTCCTTATTTAAGACTGATAGGTTTTTAATAGTCAATTATTTATTTTTGAAAAAAATTGAAGCTGTTTACTGTGTTCTTTGCATTACCAAGTCCAGCAAGAAATGTGCTGGTACTAACCAGAGCTGTCAGTATGGATTATCATGCTATATTGCAGAAAATCAATTTGATGCAACTGCTTTACCAACAGTATGTTAATCTTTTCCATTGCTGTTTTGTTGGCTGACTGAAGGAAGATATGCAGTGCATTTGAACCAAAGCAGATGTGTGCTGACAACTTAAATGCACAATCATGTTTGTGTTTTTTCTTTCTTTCTTCCATCCTTTGTAATATCATATTAAATATTAAGGTAGCAGTTTATAATCAATGACTAATGACATAAGAAAAGGAAAAAAAACAGTATACAAAGATACTCCAGGTGAGGCTTGAACTCACAACCTCAGCATTGCTCAACAGATACTGTCTTATAAGTACCGCGCGCTGACCAATTGCGCCACTGGAGCACTTTGCAGCATTAATTGGTTATGCTAGATGTGGATTTTATTCAATACAATCAGTCTAGTCATAAGAATTGAAAAAGAAAATCATTTTTGGTGATGAATGATGAGCAACAAAGGAAAATGCATGCCAGATGGCACTTGAATAAGCTATCCACGGTGATAGAAAAGGTTTAAATAACAACAACAACAATGTTATAATAATTAATGTCATATTTTAGCTTCTGTGGTCATTTTTTACAAGCTAAACACTGCAAGACTGTTTTACAGTTGAAGCAAGGATAAAATATCAACTCTAGTGATGAGACACTTGCTGTAATGACTTCCACCCCATATGGGACTTGGACCCCCTGGCTTAGGAGGGCAGTGACTTATCCATTATGCCAGTGGTGCTTACTGATGTCCTTATTTAAGACTGATAGGTTTTTAATAGTCAATTATTTATTTTTGAAGAAAAGTGAAGCTGTTTACTGTGTTCTTTGCATTGCCAAGTCCAGCAAGAAATGTGCTGGTACTATCCAGAGCTGTCAGTATGGATTATCATGCTATATTGCAGAAAATCAATTTGATGCAACTGCTTTACCAACAGTATGTTAATCTTTTCCATTGCTGTTTTGTTGGCTGACTGAAGGAAGATATGCAGTGCATTTGAACCAAAGCAGATGTGTGCTGACAACTTAAATGCACAATCATGTTTGTGTTTTTTCTTTCTTTCTTCCATCCTTTGTAATATCATATTAAATATTAAGGTAGCAGTTTATAATCAATGACTAATGACAAGGAAAAAAAACAGTATACAAAGATGTTCCAGGTGAGGCTTGAACTCAAAACCTCGGCATTGCTCAACAGATACTGTCTTATAAGTACCGCGCGCAGACCAATTGCGCCACTGGAGCACTTTGTAGTTTTAATTTGTTATGCTAGATGTGGATTTTATTCAATACAATCAGTACAGTCATAAGAATTGAAAAAGAAAATCATTTTTGGTGATGAATGATGAGCAACAAAGGAACATGCATGCCAGATGGCACTTGAATAATCTGCCCACGATGATAGAAAAGGTTTAAAAAAAAACAACAACAATGTTATTTTTGTCATATTTTAGCTTCTGTGGTCATTTTTTACAAGCTAAACACTGCAAGACTGTTTTACAGTTGAAGCAAGGATAAAATATCAACTCTAGTGATGAGGCACTTGCTGTAATGACTTCCAACTCAGACGGGACTTAAACCCACAACCACTGGCTTAGGAGAACAGTGCCTTATCCATTATGCCAGTTGTGCTTACTGATGTCCTTATATAAGACTGATAGGTTTTTAATAGTCAATTATTTATTTTTGAAAAAAAGTGAAGCTGTTTACTGTGTTCTTTGCATTACCAAGTCCAGCAAGAAATGTGCTGGTACTAACCAGAGCTGTCAGTATGGATTATCATGCTATATTGCAGAAAATCAATTTGATGCAACTGCTTTACCAACAGTATGTTAATCTTTTCCATTGCTGTTTTGTTGGCTGACTGAAGGAAGATATGCAGTGCATTTGAACCAAAGCAGATGTGTGCTGACAACTTAAATGCACAATCATGTTTGTGTGCTTTCTTTCTTTCTTTCTTTCTTTCTTTCTTTCTTTCTTTCTTTCTTTCTTCCATCCTTTGTAATATCATATTAAATATTAAGGTAGCAGTTTATAATCAATGACTAATGACAAGGAAAAAAAATAGTATACAAAGATGCTCCAGGTGAGGCTTGAACTCAAAACCTCGGCATTGCTCAACAGATACTGTCTTATAAGTACCGTGCACAGACCAATTGCGCCACTGGAGCACTTTCTAGCATTAATTGGTTATGCTAGATGTGGATTTTATTCAATACAATCAGTACAGTCATAAGAATTGAAAAAGAAAATCATTTTTGGTGATGAATGATGAGCAACAAAGGAACATGCATGCCAGATGGCACTTGAATAATCTGCCCACGATGATAGAAAAGGTTAAAAAAAAAAACAACAACAATGTTATTTTTGTCATATTTTAGCTTCTGTGGTCATTTTTTACAAGCTAAACACTGCAAGACTGTTTTACAGTTGAAGCAAGGATAAAATATCAACTCTAGTGATGAGGCACTTGCTGTAATGACTTCCAACTCAGACGGGACTTAAACCCACAACCACTGGCTTAGGAGAACAGTGCCTTATCCATTATGCCAGTTGTGCTTACTGATGTCCTTATTTAAGACTGATAGGTTTTTAATAGTCAATTATTTATTTTTGAAAAAAAGTGAAGCTGTTTACTGTGTTCTTTGCATTACCAAGTCCAGCAAGAAATGTGCTGGTACTAACCAGAGCTGTCAGTATGGATTATCATGCTATATTGCAGAAAATCAATTTGATGCAACTGCTTTACCAACAGTATGTTAATCTTTTCCATTGCTGTTTTGTTGGCTGACTGAAGGAAGATATGCAGTGCATTTGAACCAAAGCAGATGTGTGCTGACAACTTAAATGCACAATCATGTTTGTGTGCTTTCTTTCTTTCTTTCTTTCTTTCTTCCATCCTTTGTAATATCATATTAAATATTAAGGTAGCAGTTTATAATCAATGACTAATGACAAGGAAAAAAAATAGTATACAAAGATGCTCCAGGTGAGGCTTGAACTCAAAACCTCGGCATTGCTCAACAGATACTGTCTTATAAGTACCGTGCACAGACCAATTGCGCCACTGGAGCACTTTCTAGCATTAATTGGTTATGCTAGATGTGGATTTTATTCAATACAATCAGTACAGTCATAAGAATTGAAAAAGAAAATCATTTTTGGTGATGAATGATGAGCAACAAAGGAACATGCATGCCAGATGGCACTTGAATAAGCTGTCCACGGTGATAGAAAAGGTTTAAAAAAAAACAACAACAATGTTATTTTTGTCATATTTTAGCTTCTGTGGTCATTTTTTACAAGCTAAGCACTGCAAGACTGTTTTACTGTTGAAGCAAGGATAAAATATCAACTCTAGTGATGAGGCACTTGCTGTAATGACTTCCAACTCAGACGGGACTTAAACCCACAACCACTGGCTTAGGAGAACAGTGCCTTATCCATTATGGCAGTGGTGCTTACTGATGTCCTTATTTAAGACTGATAGGTTTTTAATAGTCAATTATTTATTTTTGAAAAAAAGTGAAGCTGTTTACTGTGTTCTTTGCATTACCAAGTCCAGCAAGAAATGTGCTGGTACTAACCAGAGCTGTCAGTATGGATTATCATGCTATATTGCAGAAAATCAATTTGATGCAACTGCTTTACCAACAGTATGTTAATCTTTTCCATTGCTGTTTTGTTGACTGACTGAAGGAAGATATGCAGTGCATTTGAACCAAAGCAGATGTGTGCTGACAACTTAAATGCACAATCATGTTTGTGTTTTTTCTTTCTTTCTTCCATCCTTTGTAATATCATATTAAATATTAAGGTAGCAGTTTATAATCAATGACTAATGACATAAGAAAAGGAAAAAAAACAGTATACAAAGATGCTCCAGGTGAGGCTTGAACTCACAACCTCAGCATTGCTCAACAGATACTGTCTTATATGTACCGCGCGCTGACCAATTGCGCCACTGGAGCACTTTGCAGCATTAATTGGTTATGCTAGATGTGGATTTTATTCAATACAATCAGTACAGTCATAAGAATTGAAAAAGAAAATCATTTTTGGTGATGAATGATGAGCAACAAAGGAACATGCATGCCAGATGGCACTTGAATAAGCTGTCCACAGTGATAGAAAAGGTTTAAAAAACAACAAAAAAAACAACAATGTTATCATAATTAATGTCATATTTTAGCTTCTGTGGTCATTTTTTACAAGCTAAACACTGCAAGACTGTTTTACAGTTGAAGCAAGGATAAAATATCAACTCTAGTGATGAGACACTTGCTGTAATGACTTCCAACTCAGACGGGACTTAAACCCACAACCACTGGCTTAGGAGTACAGTGCCTTATCCATTATTCCAGTGGTGCTTACTGATGTCCTTATTTAAAACTGATAGGTTTTTAATAGTCAATTATTTATTTTTGAAAAAAGTGAAGCTGTTTACTGTGTTCTTTGCATTACCAAGTCCAGCAAGAAATGTGCTGGTACTATCCAGAGCTGTCAGTATGGATTATCATGCTATATTGCAGAAAATCAATTTGATGCAACTGCTTTACCAACAGTATGTTAATCTTTTCCATTGCTGTTTTGTTGGCTGACTGAAGGAAGATATGCAGTGCATTTGAACCAAAGCAGATGTGTGCTGACAACTTAAATGCACAATCATGTTTGTGTTTTTTCTTTCTTTCTTCCATCCTTTGTAATATCATATTAAATATTAAGGTAGCAGTTTATAATCAATGACTAATGACATAAGAAAAGGAAAAAAAATAGTATACAAAGATGCTCCAGGTGAGGCTTGACCTCACAACCTTGGCATTGCTCAACAGATACTGTCTTATAAGTTTCGCGCGCTGACAAATTGCGCCACTGGAGCACTTTGCAGCATTAGTTGGTTATGCTAGATGTGGATTTTATTCAATACAATCAGTACAGTCATAAGAATTGAAAAAGAAAATCATTTTTGGTGATGAATGATGAGCAACAAAGGAACATGCATGCCAGATGGCACTTGAATAAGCTGTCCACTGTGATAGAAAAGGTTTAAAAAACAACAACAACAATGTTATCATAATTAATGTCATATTTTAGCTTATGTGGTCATTTTTTACAAGCTAAACACTGCAGGACTGTTTTACAGTTGAAGCAAGGATAAAATATAAACTCTAGTGATGAGACACTTGCTGTAATGACTTCCAACTCAGACGGGACTTAAACCCACAACCACTGGCTTAGGAGAACAGTGCCTTATTCATTATGCCAGTGGTGCTTACTGATGTCCTTATTTAAGACTGATAGGGTTTTAATAGTCAATTATTTATTTTTGAAAAAAAATTGAAGCTGTTTACTGTGTTCTTTGCATTACCAAGTCCAGCAAGAAATGTGCTGGTACTATCCAGAGCTGTCAGTATGGATTATCATGCTATATTGCAGAAAATCAATTTGATGCAACTGCTTTACCAACAGTATGTTAATCTTTTCCATTGCTGTTTTGTTGGCTGACTGAAGGAAGATATGCAGTGCATTTGAACCAAAGCAGATGTGTGCTGACAACTTAAATGCACAATCATGTTTGTGTTTTTTCTTTCTTTCTTCCATCCTTTGTAATATCATATTAAATATTAAGGTAGCAGTTTATAATCAATGACTAATGACAAGGAAAAAAAAACAGTATACAAAGATGCTCCAGGTGAGGCTTGAACTCAAAACCTCGGCATTGCTCAACAGATACTGTCTTATAAGTACCGCGCGCAGACCAATTGCGCCACTGGAGCACTTTGTAGTTTTAATTTGTTATGCTAGATGTTGATTTTATTCAATACAATCAGTACAGTTATAAGAATTGAAAAAGAAAATCATTTTTGGTGATGAATGATGAGCAACAAAGGAACATGCATGCCAGATGGCACTTGAATAATCTGCCCACGATGATAGAAAAGGTTTAAAAAAAAACAACAACAATGTTATTTTTGTCATATTTTAGCTTCTGTGGTCATTTTTTACAAGCTAAACACTGCAGGACTGTTTTACAGTTGAAGCAAGGATAAAATATCAACTCTAGTGATGAGGCACTTGCTGTAATGACTTCCAACTCAGACGGGACTTAAACCCACAACCACTGGCTTAGGAGAACAGTGCCTTATCCATTATGCCAGTGGTGCTTACTGATGTCCTTATTTAAGACTGATAGGTTTTTAATAGTCAATTATTTATTTTTGAAAAAAATTGAAGCTGTTTACTGTGTTCTTTGCATTACCAAGTCCAGCAAGAAATGTGCTGGTACTAACCAGAGCTGTCAGTATGGATTATCATGCTATATTGCAGAAAATCAATTTGATGCAACTGCTTTACCAACAGTATGTTAATCTTTTCCATTGCTGTTTTGTTGGCTGACTGAAGGAAGATATGCAGTGCATTTGAACCAAAGCAGATGTGTGCTGACAACTTAAATGCACAATCATGTTTGTGTTTTTTCTTTCTTTCTTCCATCCTTTGTAATATCATATTAAATATTAAGGTAGCAGTTTATAATCAATGACTAATGACATAAGAAAAGGAAAAAAAACAGTATACAAAGATACTCCAGGTGAGGCTTGAACTCACAACCTCAGCATTGCTCAACAGATACTGTCTTATAAGTACCGCGCGCTGACCAATTGCGCCACTGGAGCACTTTGCAGCATTAATTGGTTATGCTAGATGTGGATTTTATTCAATACAATCAGTCTAGTCATAAGAATTGAAAAAGAAAATCATTTTTGGTGATGAATGATGAGCAACAAAGGAAAATGCATGCCAGATGGCACTTGAATAAGCTATCCACGGTGATAGAAAAGGTTTAAATAACAACAACAACAATGTTATAATAATTAATGTCATATTTTAGCTTCTGTGGTCATTTTTTACAAGCTAAACACTGCAAGACTGTTTTACAGTTGAAGCAAGGATAAAATATCAACTCTAGTGATGAGACACTTGCTGTAATGACTTCCACCCCATATGGGACTTGGACCCCCTGGCTTAGGAGGGCAGTGACTTATCCATTATGCCAGTGGTGCTTACTGATGTCCTTATTTAAGACTGATAGGTTTTTAAGAGTCAATTATTTATTTTTGAAGAAAAGTGAAGCTGTTTACTGTGTTCTTTGCATTGCCAAGTCCAGCAAGAAATGTGCTGGTACTATCCAGAGCTGTCAGTATGGATTATCATGCTATATTGCAGAAAATCAATTTGATGCAACTGCTTTACCAACAGTATGTTAATCTTTTCCACTGCTGTTTTGTTGGCTGACTGAAGGAAGATATGCAGTGCATTTGAACCAAAGCAGATGTGTGCTGACAACTTAAATGCACAATCATGTTTGTGTTTTTTCTTTCTTTCTTCCATCCTTTGTAATATCATATTAAATATTAAGGTAGCAGTTTATAATCAATGACTAATGACAAGGAAAAAAAACAGTATACAAAGATGTTCCAGGTGATGCTTGAACTCAAAACCTCGGCAATGCTCAACAGATACTGTCTTATAAGTACCGCGCGCAGACCAATTGCGCCACTGGAGCACTTTGCAGCATTAGTTGGTTATGCTAGATGTGGATTTTATTCAATACAATCAGTACAGTCATAAGAATTGAAAAAGAAAATCATTTTTGGTGATGAATGATGAGCAACAAAGGAACATGCATGCCAGATGGCACTTGAATAAGCTGTCCACGGTGATAGAAAAGGTTTAAAAAAAAAAAACAACAATGTTATTTTTGTCATATTTTAGCTTCTGTGGTCATTTTTTACAAGCTAAGCACTGCAAGACTGTTTTACTGTTGAAGCAAGGATAAAATATCAACTCTAGTGATGAGGCACTTGCTGTAATGACTTCCAACTCAGACGGGACTTAAACCCACAACCACTGGCTTAGGAGAACAGTGCCTTATCCATTATGGCAGTGGTGCTTACTGATGTCCTTATTTAAGACTGATAGGTTTTTAATAGTCAATTATTTATTTTTGAAAAAAAGTGAAGCTGTTTACTGTGTTCTTTGCATTACCAAGTCCAGCAAGAAATGTGCTGGTACTAACCAGAGCTGTCAGTATGGATTATCATGCTATATTGCAGAAAATCAATTTGATGCAACTGCTTTACCAACAGTATGTTAATCTTTTCCATTGCTGTTTTGTTGGCTGACTGAAGGAAGATATGCAGTGCATTTGAACCAAAGCAGATGTGTGCTGACAACTTAAATGCACAATCATGTTTGTGTTTTTTCTTTCTTTCTTCCATCCTTTGTAATATCATATTAAATATTAAGGTAGCAGTTTATAATCAATGACTAATGACATAAGAAAAGGAAAAAAAACAGTATACAAAGATGCTCCAGGTGAGGCTTGAACTCACAACCTCAGCATTGCTCAACAGATACTGTCTTATATGTACCGCGCGCTGACCAATTGCGCCACTGGAGCACTTTGCAGCATTAATTGGTTATGCTAGATGTGGATTTTATTCAATACAATCAGTATAGTCATAAGAATTGAAAAAGAAAATCATTTTTGGTGATGAATGATGAGCAACAAAGGAAAATGCATGCCAGATGGCACTTGAATAAGCTATCCACGGTGATAGAAAAGGTTTAAATAACAACAACAACAACAATGTTATAATAATTAATGTCATATTTTAGCTTCTGTGGTCATTTTTTACAAGCTAAACACTGCAAGACTGTTTTACAGTTGAAGCAAGGATAAAATATCAACTCTAGTGATGAGACACTTGCTGTAATGACTTCCACCCCATATGGGACTTGGACCTCCTGGCTTAGGAGGGCAGTGACTTATCCATTATGCCAGTGGTGCTTACTGATGTCCTTATTTAAGACTGATAGGTTTTTAATAGTCAATTATTTATTTTTGAAGAAAAGTGAAGCTGTTTACTGTGTTCTTTGCATTGCCAAGTCCAGCAAGAAATGTGCTGGTACTATCCAGAGCTGTCAGTATGGATTATCATGCTATATTGCAGAAAATCAATTTGATGCAACTGCTTTACCAACAGTATGTTAATCTTTTCCACTGCTGTTTTGTTGGCTGACTGAAGGAAGATATGCAGTGCATTTGAACCAAAGCAGATGTGTGCTGACAACTTAAATGCACAATCATGTTTGTGTTTTTTCTTTCTTTCTTCCATCCTTTGTAATATCATATTAAATATTAAGGTAGCAGTTTATAATCAATGACTAATGACAAGGAAAAAAAACAGTATACAAAGATGTTCCAGGTGATGCTTGAACTCAAAACCTCGGCAATGCTCAACAGATACTGTCTTATAAGTACCGCGCGCAGACCAATTGCGCCACTGGAGCACTTTGTAGTTTTAATTTGTTATGCTAGATGTGGATTTTATTCAATACAATCAGTACAGTCATAAGAATTGAAAAAGAAAATCATTTTTGGTGATGAATGATGAGCAACAAAGGAACATGCATGCCAGATGGCACTTGAATAATCTGCCCACGATGATAGAAAAGGTTTAAAAAAAAACAACAACAATGTTATTTTTGTCATATTTTAGCTTCTGTGGTCATTTTTTACAAGCTAAACACTGCAAGACTGTTTTACAGTTGAAGCAAGGATAAAATATCAACTCTAGTGATGAGGCACTTGCTGTAATGACTTCCAACTCAGACGGGACTTAAACCCACAACCACTGGCTTAGGAGAACAGTGCCTTATCCATTATGCCAGTTGTGCTTACTGATGTCCTTATTTAAGACTGATAGGTTTTTAATAGTCAATTATTTATTTTTGAAAAAAAGTGAAGCTGTTTACTGTGTTCTTTGCATTACCAAGTCCAGCAAGAAATGTGCTGGTACTAACCAGAGCTGTCAGTATGGATTATCATGCTATATTGCAGAAAATCAATTTGATGCAACTGCTTTACCAACAGTATGTTAATCTTTTCCATTGCTGTTTTGTTGGCTGACTGAAGGAAGATATGCAGTGCATTTGAACCAAAGCAGATGTGTGCTGACAACTTAAATGCACAATCATGTTTGTGTTTTTTCTTTCTTTCTTCCATCCTTTGTAATATCATATTAAATATTAAGGTAGCAGTTTATAATCAATGACTAATGACATAAGAAAAGGAAAAAAACAATGTACAAAGATGCTCCAGGTGAGGCTTGAACTCACAACCTCAGCATTGCTCAACAGATACTGTCTTATAAGTACCGCGCGCTGACCAATTGCGCCACTGGAGCACTTTGCAGCATTTATTGGTTATGCTAGATGTTGATTTTATTCAATACAATCAGTACAGTCATAAGAATTGAAAAAGAAAATCATTTTTGGTGATGAATGATGAGCAACAAAGGAACATGCATGCTAGATGGCACTTGAATAAGCTGTCCACGGTGATAGAAAAGGTTTAAAAAACAACAACAACAATGTTATCATAATTAATGTCATATTTTAGCTTCTGTGGTCATTTTTTACAAGCTAAACACTGCAAGACTGTTTTACAGTTGAAGCAAGGATAAAATATCAACTCTAGTGATGAGACACTTGCTGTAAATAACTTCCAACTCAGACGGGACTTAAACCCACAATCACTGGCTTAGGAGAACAGTGCCTTACCCATTATGCCAGTGGTGCTTACTGATGTCTTTATTTAAGACTGATAGGTTTTTAATAGTCAATTATTTATGTTTGAAAAACATTGAAGCTGTTTACTGTGTTCTTTGCATTACCAAGTCCTGAAAGAAATGTGCTGGTACTATCCAGAGCTCTCAGTATGGATTATCATGCTATATTGCAGAAAATCAATTTGATGCAACTGCTTTACCAACAGTATGTTAATCTTTTCCATTGCTGTTTTGTTGGCTGACTGAAGGAAGATATGCAGTGCATTTGAACCAAAGCAGATGTGTGCTGACAAATTAAATGCACAATCATGTTTGTGTTTTTTCTTTCTTTCTTCCATCCTTTGTAATATCATATTAAATATTAAGGTAGCAGTTTATAATCAATGACTAATGACAAGGGAAAAAAACAGTATACAAAGATGTTCCAGGTGAGGCTTGAACTCAAAACCTCGGCATTGCTCAACAGATACTGTCTTATAAGTACCGCGCGCAGACCAATTGCGCCACTGGAGCACTTTGTAGTTTTAATTTGTTATGCTAGATGTGGATTTTATTCAATACAATCAGTACAGTCATAAGAATTGAAAAAGAAAATCATTTTTGGTGATGAATGATGAGCAACAAAGGAACATGCATGCCAGATGGCACTTGAATAATCTGCCCACGATGATAGAAAAGGTTTAAAAAAAAACAACAACAATGTTATTTTTGTCATATTTTAGCTTCTGTGGTCATTTTTTACAAGCTAAACACTGCAAGACTGTTTTACAGTTGAAGCAAGGATAAAATATCAACTCTAGTGATGAGGCACTTGCTGTAATGACTTCCAACTCAGACGGGACTTAAACCCACAACCACTGGCTTAGGAGAACAGTGCCTTATCCATTATGGCAGTGGTGCTTACTGATGTCCTTATTTAAGACTGATAGGTTTTTAATAGTCAATTATTTATTTTTGAAAAAAAGTGAAGCTGTTTACTGTGTTCTTTGCATTACCAAGTCCAGCAAGAAATGTGCTGGTACTAACCAGAGCTGTCAGTATGGATTATCATGCTATATTGCAGAAAATCAATTTAATGCAACTGCTTTACCAACAGTATGTTAATCTTTTCCATTGCTGTTTTGTTGGCTGACTGAAGGAAGATATGCAGTGCATTTGAACCAAAGCAGATGTGTGCTGACAACTTAAATGCACAATCATGTTTGTGTTTTTTCTTTCTTTCTTCCATCCTTTGTAATATCATATTAAATATTAAGGTAGCAGTTTATAATCAATGACTAATGACATAAGAAAAGGAAAAAAAAACAGTATACAAAAATGCTCCATGTGAGGCTTGAACTCACAACCTCGGCATTGCTCAACAGATTCTGTCTTATAAGTACCGTGCGCTGACTAATTGCGCCACTGGAGCGCTTTTCAGCATTAATTGGTTATGCTAGATGTGGATTTTATTCAATACAATCAGTACAGTCATAAGAATTGAAAAAGAAAATCATTTTTGGTGATGAATGATGAGCAACAAAGGAACATGCATGCCAGATGGCACTTGAATAAGCTGTCCACGGTGATAGAAAAGGTTTAAAAAACAACAACAACAATGTTATCATAATTAATGTCATATTTTAGCTTCTGTGGTCATTTTTTACAAGCTAAACGCTGCAAGACTGTTTTACAGTTGAAGCAAGGATAAAATATCAACTCTAGTGATGAGACACTTGCTGTAATGACTTCCAACTCAGACGGGACTTAAACCAACAACCACTGGCTTAGGAGAACAGTGCCTTACCCATTATGCCAGTGGTGCTTACTGATGTTCTTATTTAGGACAGTTAGGTTTTTAATAGTCAATTATTTATTTTTGAAAAAAATTGAAGCTGTTAACTGTGTTCTTTGCATTACCAAGTCCAGCAAGAAATGTGCTGGTACTATCCAGAGCTGTCAGTATGGATTATCATGCTATATTGCAGAAAATCAATTTGATGCAACTGCTTTACCAACAGTATGTTAATCTTTTCCATTGCTGTTTTGTTGGCTGACTGAAGGAAGATATGCAGTGCATTTGAACCAAAGCAGATGTGTGCTGACAAATTAAATGCACAATCATGTTTGTGTTTTTTCTTTCTTTCTTCCATCCTTTGTAATATCATATTAAATATTAAGGTAGCAGTTTATAATCAATGACTAATGACATAAGAAAAGGAAAAAAAACAGTGTACAAAGATGCTCCAGGTGAGGCTTGAACTCACAACCTCAGCATTGCTCAACAGATACTGTCTTATAAGTACCGCGCGCTGACCAATTGCGCCACTGGAGCACTTTGCAGCATTTATTGGTTATGCTAGATGTGGATTTTATTCAATACAATCAGTACAGTCATAAGAATTGAAAAAGAAAATCATTTTTGGTGATGAATGATGAGCAACAAAGGAACATGCATGCTAGATCGCACTTGAATAAGCTGTCCACGGTGATAGAAAAGGTTTAAAAACAACAACAACAATGTTATCATAATTAATGTCATATTTTAGCTTCTGTGGTCATTTTTTACAAGCTAAACACTGCAAGACTGTTTTACAGTTGAAGCAAGGATAAAATATCAACTCTAGTGATGAGACACTTGCTGTAAATAACTTCCAACTCAGACGGGACTTAAACCCACAATCACTGGCTTAGGAGAACAGTGCCTTACCCATTATGCCAGTGGTGCTTACTGATGTCTTTATTTAAGACTGATAGGTTTTTAATAGTCAATTATTTATGTTTGAAAAAAATTGAAGCTGTTTACTGTGTTCTTTGCATTACCAAGTCCTGCAAGAAATGTGCTGGTACTATCCAGAGCTGTCAGTATGGATTATCATGCTATATTGCAGAAAATCAATTTGATGCAACTGCTTTACCAACAGTATGTTAATCTTTTCCATTGCTGTTTTGTTGGCTGACTGAAGGAAGATATGCAGTGCATTTGAACCAAAGCAGATGTGTGCTGACAACTTAAATGCACAATCATGTTTGTGTTTTTTCTTTCTTTCTTCCATCATTTGTAATATCATATTAAATATTAAGGTAGCAGTTTATAATCAATGACTAATGACAAGGAAAAAAAACAGTATACAAAGATGTTCCAGGTGAGGCTTGAACTCAAAACCTCAGCATTGCTCAACAGATACTGTCTTATAAGTACCGCGCGCAGACCAATTGCGCCACTGGAGCACTTTGTAGTTTTAATTTGTTATGCTAGATGTGGATTTTATTCAATACAATCAGTACAGTCATAAGAATTGAAAAAGAAAATCATTTTTGGTGATGAATGATGAGCAACAAAGGAACATGCATGCCAGATGGCACTTGAATAATCTGCCCACGATGATAGAAAAGGTTTAAAAAAAAACAACAACAATGTTATTTTTGTCATATTTTAGCTTCTGTGGTCATTTTTTACAAGCTAAACACTGCAAGACTGTTTTACAGTTGAAGCAAGGATAAAATATCAACTCTAGTGATGAGACACTTGCTGTAATGACTTCCAACTCAGACGGGACTTAAACCCACAACCACTGGCTTAGGAGAACAGTGCCTTATCCATTATGCCAGTTGTGCTTACTGATGTCCTTATTTAAGACTGATAGGTTTTTAATAGTCAATTATTTATTTTTGAAAAAAAGTGAAGCTGTTTACTGTGTTCTTTGCATTACCAAGTCCAGCAAGAAATGTGCTGGTACTAACCTGAGCTGTCAGTATGGATTATCATGCTATATTGCAGAAAATCAATTTGATGCAACTGCTTTACCAACAGTATGTTAATCTTTTCCACTGCTGTTTTGTTGGCTGACTGAAGGAAGATATGCAGTGCATTTGAACCAAAGCAGATGTGTGCTGACAACTTAAATGCACAATCATGTTTGTGTTTTTTCTTTCTTTCTTCCATCCTTTGTAATATCATATTAAATATTAAGGTAGCAGTTTATAATCAATGACTTATGACATAAGAAAAGGAAAAAAAACAGTATACAAAGATGCTCCAGGTGAGGCTTGAACTCACAACCTCGGCATTGCTCAACAGATACTGTCTTATAAGTACCGCGCGCTGACCAATTGTGCCACTGGAGCTCTTTGTAGCATTAATTGGTTATGCTAGATGTGGATTTTATTCAATACAATCAGTACAGTCATAAGAATTGAAAAAGAAAATCATTTTTGGTGATGAATGATGAGCAACAAAGGAACATGCATGCCAGATGGCACTTGAATAATCTGCCCACGATGATAGAAAAGGTTTAAAAAAAAACAACAACAATGTTATTTTTGTCATATTTTAGCTTCTGTGGTCATTTTTTACAAGCTAAACACTGCAAGACTGTTTTACAGTTGAAGCAAGGATAAAATATCAACTCTAGTGATGAGGCACTTGCTGTAATGACTTCCAACTCAGACGGGACTTAAACCCACAACCACTGGCTTAGGAGAACAGTGCCTTATCCATTATGCCAGTTGTGCTTACTGATGTCCTTATTTAAGACTGATAGGTTTTTAATAGTCAATTATTTATTTTTGAAAAAAAGTGAAGCTGTTTACTGTGTTCTTTGCATTACCAAGTCCAGCAAGAAATGTGCTGGTACTAACCAGAGCTGTCAGTATGGATTATCATGCTATATTGCAGAAAATCAATTTGATGCAACTGCTTTACCAACAGTATGTTAATCTTTTCCATTGCTGTTTTGTTGGCTGACTGAAGGAAGATATGCAGTGCATTTGAACCAAAGCAGATGTGTGCTGACAACTTAAATGCACAATCATGTTTGTGTTTTTTCTTTCTTTCTTCCATCCTTTGTAATATCATATTAAATATTAAGGTAGCAGTTTATAATCAATGACTAATGACATAAGAAAAGGAAAAAAACAATGTACAAAGATGCTCCAGGTGAGGCTTGAACTCACAACCTCAGCATTGCTCAACAGATACTGTCTTATAACTACCGCGCGCTGACCAATTGCGCCACTGGAGCACTTTGCAGCATTTATTGGTTATGCTAGATGTTGATTTTATTCAATACAATCAGTACAGTCATAAGAATTGAAAAAGAAAATCATTTTTGGTGATGAATGATGAGCAACAAAGGAACATGCATGCTAGATGGCACTTGAATAAGCTGTCCACGGTGATAGAAAAGGTTTAAAAAACAACAACAACAACAATGTTATCATAATTAATGTCATATTTTAGCTTCTGTGGTCATTTTTTACAAGCTAAACACTGCAAGACTGTTTTACAGTTGAAGCAAGGATAAAATATCAACTCTAGTGATGAGACACTTGCTGTAAATAACTTCCAACTCAGACGGGACTTAAACCCACAATCACTGGCTTAGGAGAACAGTGCCTTACCCATTATGCCAGTGGTGCTTACTGATGTCTTTATTTAAGACTGATAGGTTTTTAATAGTCAATTATTTATGTTTGAAAAACATTGAAGCTGTTTACTGTGTTCTTTGCATTACCAAGTCCTGAAAGAAATGTGCTGGTACTACCCAGAGCTCTCAGTATGGATTATCATGCTATATTGCAGAAAATCAATTTGATGCAACTGCTTTACCAACAGTATGTTAATCTTTTCCACTGCTGTTTTGTTGGCTGACTGAAGGAAGATATGCAGTGCATTTGAACCAAAGCAGATGTGTGCTGACAAATTAAATGCACAATCATGTTTGTGTTTTTTCTTTCTTTCTTCCATCCTTTGTAATATCATATTAAATATTAAGGTAGCAGTTTATAATCAATGACTAATGACAAGGGAAAAAAACAGTATACAAAGATGTTCCAGGTGAGGCTTGAACTCAAAACCTCGGCATTGCTCAACAGATACTGTCTTATAAGTACCGCGCGCAGACCAATTGCGCCACTGGAGCACTTTGTAGTTTTAATTTGTTATGCTAGATGTGGATTTTATTCAATACAATCAGTACAGTCATAAGAATTGAAAAAGAAAATCATTTTTGGTGATGAATGATGAGCAACAAAGGAACATGCATGCCAGATGGCACTTGAATAATCTGCCCACGATGATAGAAAAGGTTTAAAAAAAAACAACAACAATGTTATTTTTGTCATATTTTAGCTTCTGTGGTCATTTTTTACAAGCTAAACACTGCAAGACTGTTTTACAGTTGAAGCAAGGATAAAATATCAACTCTAGTGATGAGGCACTTGCTGTAATGACTTCCAACTCAGACGGGACTTAAACCCACAACCACTGGCTTAGGAGAACAGTGCCTTATCCATTATGGCAGTGGTGCTTACTGATGTCCTTATTTAAGACTGATAGGTTTTTAATAGTCAATTATTTATTTTTGAAAAAAAGTGAAGCTGTTTACTGTGTTCTTTGCATTACCAAGTCCAGCAAGAAATGTGCTGGTACTAACCAGAGCTGTCAGTATGGATTATCACGCTATATTGCAGAAAATCAATTTAATGCAACTGCTTTACCAACAGTATGTTAATCTTTTCCATTGCTGTTTTGTTGGCTGACTGAAGGAAGATATGCAGTGCATTTGAACCAAAGCAGATGTGTGCTGACAACTTAAATGCACAATCATGTTTGTGTTTTTTCTTTCTTTCTTCCATCCTTTGTAATATCATATTAAATATTAAGGTAGCAGTTTATAATCAATGACTAATGACATAAGAAAAGGAAAAAAAAACAGTATACAAAAATGCTCCATGTGAGGCTTGAACTCACAACCTCGGCATTGCTCAACAGATTCTGTCTTATAAGTACCGTGCGCTGACTAATTGCGCCACTGGAGCGCTTTTCAGCATTATTTGGTTATGCTAGATGTGGATTTTATTCAATACAATCAGTACAGTCATAAGAATTGAAAAAGAAAATCATTTTTGGTGATGAATGATGAGCAACAAAGGAACATGCATGCCAGATGGCACTTGAATAAGCTGTCCACGGTGATAGAAAAGGTTTAAAAAACAACAACAACAATGTTATCATAATTAATGTCATATTTTAGCTTCTGTGGTCATTTTTTACAAGCTAAACGCTGCAAGACTGTTTTACAGTTGAAGCAAGGATAAAATATCAACTCTAGTGATGAGACACTTGCTGTAATGACTTCCAACTCAGACGGGACTTAAACCAACAACCACTGGCTTAGGAGAACAGTGCCTTACCCATTATGCCAGTGGTGCTTACTGATGTTCTTATTTAGGACAGTTAGGTTTTTAATAGTCAATTATTTATTTTTGAAAAAAATTGAAGCTGTTAACTGTGTTCTTTGCATTACCAAGTCCAGCAAGAAATGTGCTGGTACTATCCAGAGCTGTCAGTATGGATTATCATGCTATATTGCAGAAAATCAATTTGATGCAACTGCTTTACCAACAGTATGTTAATCTTTTCCATTGCTGTTTTGTTGGCTGACTGAAGGAAGATATGCAGTGCATTTGAACCAAAGCAGATGTGTGCTGACAACTTAAATGCACAATCATGTTTGTGATTTTTCTTTCTTTCTTCCATCCTTTGTAATATCATATTAAATATTAAGGTAGCAGTTTATAATCAATGACTAATGACATAAGAAAAGGAAAAAAAACAGTGTACAAAGATGCTCCAGGTGAGGCTTGAACTCACAACCTCAGCATTGCTCAACAGATACTGTCTTATAAGTACCGCGCGCTGACCAATTGCGCCACTGGAGCACTTTGCAGCATTTATTGGTTATGCTAGATGTGGATTTTATTCAATACAATCAGTACAGTCATAAGAATTGAAAAAGAAAATCATTTTTGGTGATGAATGATGAGCAACAAAGGAACATGCATGCTAGATGGCACTTGAATAAGCTGTCCACGGTGATAGAAAAGGTTTAAAAACAACAACAACAATGTTATCATAATTAATGTCATATTTTAGCTTCTGTGGTCATTTTTTACAAGCTAAACACTGCAAGACTGTTTTACAGTTGAAGCAAGGATAAAATATCAACTCTAGTGATGAGACACTTGCTGTAAATAACTTCCAACTCAGACGGGACTTAAACCCACAATCACTGGCTTAGGAGAACAGTGCCTTACCCATTATGCCAGTGGTGCTTACTGATGTCTTTATTTAAGACTGATAGGTTTTTAATAGTCAATTATTTATGTTTGAAAAAAATTTGAAGCTGTTTACTGTGTTCTTTGCATTACCAAGTCCTGCAAGAAATGTGCTGGTACTATCCAGAGCTGTCAGTATGGATTATCATGCTATATTGCAGAAAATCAATTTGATGCAACTGCTTTACCAACAGTATGTTAATCTTTTCCATTGCTGTTTTGTTGGCTGACTGAAGGAAGATATGCAGTGCATTTGAACCAAAGCAGATGTGTGCTGACAACTTAAATGCACAATCATGTTTGTGTTTTTTCTTTCTTTCTTCCATCCTTTGTAATATCATATTAAATATTAAGGTAGCAGTTTATAATCAATGACTAATGACAAGGAAAAAAAACAGTATACAAAGATGTTCCAGGTGAGGCTTGAACTCAAAACCTCGGCATTGCTCAACAGATACTGTCTTATAAGTACCGCGCGCAGACCAATTGCGCCACTGGAGCACTTTGTAGTTTTAATTTGTTATGCTAGATGTGGATTTTATTCAATACAATCAGTACAGTCATAAGAATTGAAAAAGAAAATCATTTTTGGTGATGAATGATGAGCAACAAAGGAACATGCATGCCAGATGGCACTTGAATAATCTGCCCACGATGATAGAAAAGGTTTAAAAAAAAACAACAACAATGTTATTTTTGTCATATTTTAGCTTCTGTGGTCATTTTTTACAAGCTAAACACTGCAAGACTGTTTTACAGTTGAAGCAAGGATAAAATATCAACTCTAGTGATGAGGCACTTGCTGTAATGACTTCCAACTCAGACGGGACTTAAACCCACAACCACTGGCTTAGGAGAACAGTGCCTTATCCATTATGCCAGTTGTGCTTACTGATGTCCTTATTTAAGACTGATAGGTTTTTAATAGTCAATTATTTATTTTTGAAAAAAAGTGAAGCTGTTTACTGTGTTCTTTGCATTACCAAGTCCAGCAAGAAATGTGCTGGTACTAACCAGAGCTGTCAGTATGGATTATCATGCTATATTGCAGAAAATCAATTTGATGCAACTGCTTTACCAACAGTATGTTAATCTTTTCCATTGCTGTTTTGTTGGCTGACTGAAGGAAGATATGCAGTGCATTTGAACCAAAGCAGATGTGTGCTGACAACTTAAATGCACAATCATGTTTGTGTTTTTTCTTTCTTTCTTCCATCCTTTGTAATATCATATTAAATATTAAGGTAGCAGTTTATAATCAATGACTAATGACATAAGAAAAGGAAAAAAACAATGTACAAAGATGCTCCAGGTGAGGCTTGAACTCACAACCTCAGCATTGCTCAACAGATACTGTCTTATAAGTACCGCGCGCTGACCAATTGCGCCACTGGAGCACTTTGCAGCATTTATTGGTTATGCTAGATGTTGATTTTATTCAATACAATCAGTACAGTCATAAGAATTGAAAAAGAAAATCATTTTTGGTGATGAATGATGAGCAACAAAGGAACATGCATGCTAGATGGCACTTGAATAAGCTGTCCACGGTGATAGAAAAGGTTTAAAAAACAACAACAACAATGTTATCATAATTAATGTCATATTTTAGCTTCTGTGGTCATTTTTTACAAGCTAAACACTGCAAGACTATTTTACAGTTGAAGCAAGGATAAAATATCAACTCTAGTGATGAGACACTTGCTGTAAATAACTTCCAACTCAGACAGGACTTAAACCCACAATCACTGGCTTAGGAGAACAGTGCCTTACCCATTATGCCAGTGGTGCTTACTGATGTCTTTATTTAAGACTGATAGGTTTTTAATAGTCAATTATTTATGTTTGAAAAACATTGAAGCTGTTTACTGTGTTCTTTGCATTACCAAGTCCTGAAAGAAATGTGCTGGTACTATCCAGAGCTCTCAGTATGGATTATCATGCTATATTGCAGAAAATCAATTTGATGCAACTGCTTTACCAACAGTATGTTAATCTTTTCCATTGCTGTTTTGTTGGCTGACTGAAGGAAGATATGCAGTGCATTTGAACCAAAGCAGATGTGTGCTGACAAATTAAATGCACAATCATGTTTGTGTTTTTTCTTTCTTTCTTCCATCCTTTGTAATATCATATTAAATATTAAGGTAGCAGTTTATAATCAATGACTAATGACAAGGGAAAAAAACAGTATACAAAGATGTTCCAGGTGAGGCTTGAACTCAAAACCTCGGCATTGCTCAACAGATACTGTCTTATAAGTACCGCGCGCAGACCAATTGCGCCACTGGAGCACTTTGTAGTTTTAATTTGTTATGCTAGATGTGGATTTTATTCAATACAATCAGTACAGTCATAAGAATTGAAAAAGAAAATCATTTTTGGTGATGAATGATGAGCAACAAAGGAACATGCATGCCAGATGGCACTTGAATAATCTGCCCACGATGATAGAAAAGGTTTAAAAAAAAACAACAACAATGTTATTTTTGTCATATTTTAGCTTCTGTGGTCATTTTTTACAAGCTAAACACTGCAAGACTGTTTTACAGTTGAAGCAAGGATAAAATATCAACTCTAGTGATGAGGCACTTGCTGTAATGACTTCCAACTCAGACGGGACTTAAACCCACAACCACTGGCTTAGGAGAACAGTGCCTTATCCATTATGGCAGTGGTGCTTACTGATGTCCTTATTTAAGACTGATAGGTTTTTAATAGTCAATTATTTATTTTTGAAAAAAAGTGAAGCTGTTTACTGTGTTCTTTGCATTACCAAGTCCAGCAAGAAATGTGCTGGTACTAACCAGAGCTGTCAGTATGGATTATCATGCTATATTGCAGAAAATCAATTTAATGCAACTGCTTTACCAACAGTATGTTAATCTTTTCCATTGCTGTTTTGTTGGCTGACTGAAGGAAGATATGCAGTGCATTTGAACCAAAGCAGATGTGTGCTGACAACTTAAATGCACAATCATGTTTGTGTTTTTTCTTTCTTTCTTCCATCCTTTGTAATATCATATTAAATATTAAGGTAGCAGTTTATAATCAATGACTAATGACATAAGAAAAGGAAAAAAAAACAGTATACAAAAATGCTCCATGTGAGGCTTGAACTCACAACCTCGGCATTGCTCAACAGATTCTGTCTTATAAGTACCGTGCGCTGACTAATTGCGCCACTGGAGCGCTTTTCAGCATTAATTGGTTATGCTAGATGTGGATTTTATTCAATACAATCAGTACAGTCATAAGAATTGAAAAAGAAAATCATTTTTGGTGATGAATGATGAGCAACAAAGGAACATGCATGCCAGATGGCACTTGAATAAGCTGTCCACGGTGATAGAAAAGGTTTAAAAAACAACAACAACAATGTTATCATAATTAATGTCATATTTTAGCTTCTGTGGTCATTTTTTACAAGCTAAACACTGCAAGACTGTTTTACAGTTGAAGCAAGGATAAAATATCAACTCTAGTGATGAGACACTTGCTGTAATGACTTCCAACTCAGACGGGACTTAAACCAACAACCACTGGCTTAGGAGAACAGTGCCTTACCCATTATGCCAGTGGTGCTTACTGATGTCTTTATTTAAGACTGATAGGTTTTTAATAGTCAATTATTTATGTTTGAAAAAAATTGAAGCTGTTTACTTTGTTCTTTGCATTACCAAGTCCTGCAAGAAATGTGCTGGTACTATCCAGAGCTGTCAGTATGGATTATCATGCTATATTGCAGAAAATCAATTTGATGCAACTGCTTTACCAACAGTATGTTAATCTTTTCCATTGCTGTTTTGTTGGCTGACTGAAGGAAGATATGCAGTGCATTTGAACCAAAGCAGATGTGTGCTGACAAATTAAATGCACAATCATGTTTGTGTTTTTTCTTTCTTTCTTCCATCCTTTGTAATATCATATTAAATATTAAGGTAGCAGTTTATAATCAATGACTAATGACAAGGGAAAAAAACAGTATACAAAGATGTTCCAGGTGAGGCTTGAACTCAAAACCTCGGCATTGCTCAACAGATACTGTCTTATAAGTACCGCGCGCAGACCAATTGCGCCAC